>NC_084731.1:88182123-88312123 GCF_033978785.1 Entelurus aequoreus | reverse complement strand
GGTGTCAATTTCGTGACTTTGCCGCTATATTTAGCGAGGAGACGTATGCATTAAAAGTGAAAGAGAGGAGTATTTATTCGGTAATCAATCAATCAATCAATGTTTATTCATATAGCCCTAAATCACAAGTGTCTCAAAGGGCTGAATCAAATACGAGCAACTACAAAAGGCGAAGTATTCGCCGCGTGACTCCACCACAGCGAGCATACAGTGCTTGCAAAAGTATTCATACCCATTGAACTTTTCCATATTTTGTCACACTAAAATGGATGGATGGATAAACAACCACAAAAATTAATATATTTCATTGGAATTTGATGTGAAAAAACAACATAAAGTAGTATATACAATTGCAAAGTTTTTGTTGTTGTTTGTTTTTCACCAAAAAGTGAAAACGGTATTGTGCAAAAGTATTCAGACCCACTAAGTCAATACTTTGTGGAACCACCTTTTGCTATGACTACAGCTGCAAGTCTTTTAGGGCAGTGGTCCCCAACCTTTTTGTAACGGCGGACCGGTCAGAATACAGTAGGGCTGTGAATCTTTGGGTGTCCCACGATTCGATTCAATATCGATTCTTGGGGTCACGATTCGATTCAAAATCGATTTTTTTTTTCAATTCAACACAATTCTCGATTCAAAAACAATTTTTTCCCGATTCAAAAGGATTCTCTATTCATTCAATACATAGGATTTCAGCAGGATCTACCCCAGTCTGCTGACAGTAGATTTTTGTAAAAAGCTTTTATAATTGTAAAGGACAATGTTTTATCAACTGATTGCAATAATGTAAATTTGTTTTAACTATTAAATGAACCAAAGATATGACTTATTTGATCTTTGTGAAAATATTGGACACAGCGTGTTGTCAAGCTTATGAGATGCGATGCAAGTGTAAGCCACTGTTATTTTTATAAATGTCTAATGATAATGTCAATGAGGGATTTTTAATCACTGCTATGTTGAAATTGCAACTAATATTGATACTGTTGTTGATAATATTAATTTTTGTTTCACTACTTTTGGTTTGTTCTGTGTCTGGTGTCTCCTCTCAATTGCTCTGTTTATTGCAGTTCTGAGTGTTGCTGGGTCGGGTTTGGTTTTGGAATTGGATTGCATTGTTATGGTATTGCTGTGTATTGTTTTGTTGGATTGATTATTAAAAAAAATAAAAAATAAAAAAATAAAATAAAATAAAAATAAATAAAAAATAAATACATTTTTTAAAAATGAGAATCGATTCTGAATCGCACAACTTGAGAATCGCGATTCGAATTCGAATCGATTTTTTCCCACACCCCTAGAATACAGCCATAATTACAAAGTTAGTAAAAATGTTCAACAAAATGAAATGCTAGTTGGCCCCGCTGTGTAGTCTGACAAAGTTTGTATTAGCGCTGACGGCCTGTTTGAGACATCTGACGAGGCCCAGAAAGACCAGAGCCTGTCAGGCCTCTCGACCTAATTAAAAGATTCCCGCTTCTTTTTTAGCGGGAGGGGGGTTGTCTTTATAAAGCCATGCCACAACATATTAATCCACGCACCACAAACTGGTCATAAAAAAAGAAGACTCCCAGCCGTTAACTTTGGGGCAAACAATCGCACATTCGACTTAGTAATTATAGCCCATATGCTTCTTCTGCTGGGGTGGCGTTTGTGTGTGTGTGTGCTAAGCTGGGCTGGGGGTTGAAATTAATAGAGTAGGGGGGCCGTGCACACTAATACGAGAGGAGTCGTGTGTTAGAGGGAAAGTTCATCTCAGATCAGGAAATGTACTGAAACCTAAATCATTAGACTAAACAGGATACAAATAAGAGGACAACATTGAAGCGTGTGTCTGCAAACATAAACCACACGTGCTGCGGCACAAGAAGACATTTAAGTGTGAGTGTCCACGAGAAGGTCAGGTGGATGAAACGGATGAGAGAGAAACAAGACGGCGGGGGTGAGGGCGGGATGCAGATTAAGGGCGGCGAGACAGGGTGCATTTGATGGAGGGGGCTACGTAGCAACATGGCCAAGCTACTGTTGCTAAGCTACAGCTGTTGAAAGCATCCTACACAGTACACACACACACACACGCACCTCTCAAAGCGCCCAGACAGGGGCGTGAGTTCAATCAGAGAGTGGGGGTGAATGGAGGGGCCTCACTGAAACACCATCGCCCCACACCACACTGCAACGGTCGATTTTGTTCACTAAATCCTTATTATTTTAAATGTGTACAAGTACGCCCCATCTTGTTGTGAGCAGCTTTTAATATTTGGTTACCTTATTTATTGTAATATTGGATAAAACAATCTTAGTAGAATGCAATTCTGTCTAATCAACTAATATTATGACATGTTTTTAATAACAATCAATAAAGGTTATAAATAAATATATTATGTACAGTCGTGGTCCAAAGTTTACATACACTTGTAAAGAACATAATGTCATGGCTGTCTTGAGTTTCCAATAATTTCTACAACTCATATTTGTTTGTGATCGTGATTGGAGCACATACTTGTTGGTCACAAAAAACATTCATGAAGATTTTGTTTCATCTGACATCACATGGACAAAGATAAGACCTTCTGGAGGAAAGTTCTGTGGTCAGATGAAACTAAAATTGAGCTGTTTGGCCACAATACCAAGCAATACGTTTGGAGGAGAAAAGGTGAGGCCCTTAATCCCAGGAACACCACACCTACCGTCAAGCATGGTGGTGGTAGTGTTATGCTCTGAGCCTGATTTGCTGCCAATGGAACTGGTGCTTTACAGAGAGTAAATGGGACAATGAAAAAGGAGGATTACCTCCAAATTCTTCAGGACAACCTAAAATTGTCAGCCCGGAGGTTGGGTCTTGGGCGCAGTTGGGTGTTCCAACAGGACAATGACCCTAAACACACGTCAACAGTGGCAAAGGAATGGCTAAATCAGGCTAGAATGAAGGTTTTAGAATGGCCTTCCCAAATTCCTGACTTAAACGTGTGGACAATGCTGAAGAAACAAGTCCATGTCAAAAAACCAACACATTTAGCTGAACTGCACCAATTTTGTCAAGAGGAGTGGTCAAAAATTCAACCAGAAGCTTGTGGATGGCTACCAAAAGTGCTTTATTGCAGTGAAACTTGCCAAGGGACATGTAACCAAATATTAACATTGCTGTATGTATACTTTTGACCCAGCAGATTTGGCCACATTTCAGTAGACCCATAATAAATTCATAAAAGAACCAAACTTCATGAATGTTTTTTATGACCAACAAGGATGTGCTCCAATCACTCCATCACAAACAAATAAGAGTTGTAGAATTTATTGGAAACTCGTGACAGCCATGACATTATGTTCTTTACAAGTGTATGTCAACTTTTGACCACGACTGTGTATATATATTTTAAAATTATACCATTATTAGAATATTATAACAGAATAGTATTATTATTACCTCTCTGAGAGGATTGGTTAAATTAAGTTCTGCTTGTATAATCTCACAGTGAAGGTGTAGTATGGGTGTAATTACTGGTATTAATGGTGTGGTAAAATTCCTGATGTTTAGTATTACCGTTTTAAATGTTAATCATTGTAAAACAGTGATTGATTTCTGCACTTCAATAAACACTGCCGCAAAATAGGGATACAGTTTATTTTATGATTTTTATGAAGATTATATAATAATAATAATAATGTGTATATAAAGGTACAGGTCAGGTACAAAACTTTACCTTACTAGCCTATATAAATCAACCATTTATATATACACATCAGTAGGCTAAATGAACCTCTTCAACATAATAATAATAATGCATTCGATTTACATAGCGCTTTTCTAGACACTCAAAGCGCTTTACAGTGAGAATTGAGAACCCATCATGCATTCACTCATTCACAATTGACGATAGTAAGCTACATTTGTAGCCACTGCTGCCCTGGGGTAGAATGACGGAAACGTGGTTGCCTATTTGCGCCTACCACCAAACATTTATACATATTCACACACCAGCGTTACTGGCTAGGAGCAAAGTGGGTGAAATGTCTTGCCCACGGACACAGTTGTAGTGCCTACAATGGCGGAAGCTGGATTCGTAGCAGAAACCCGCAAGTTTCTGAACGTCCACTCTACTATCTGAGCCACGCTGCCCCAAAGTCTTTATAAGTTCTCCACGCAGCTTTCACTCAAACTTTTAAACACTTCCCAGACTCTTAAAACCCTTCATATGGCTACTCAAATGTACTCAATGGTACTTTAAAATCAACGATACACAATAAAATCAATGTATCCAAGAATCCTTTTAGGGTGTTTTTACTCATGAATATGCAGAATATATGCTAATTTGTATTAACATACTTATTACA
Organism: Entelurus aequoreus; assembly: GCF_033978785.1. Taxonomy (NCBI): domain Eukaryota; kingdom Metazoa; phylum Chordata; class Actinopteri; order Syngnathiformes; family Syngnathidae; genus Entelurus; species Entelurus aequoreus. The sequence goes on along the minus strand of NC_084731.1, from coordinate 88,307,785 downwards.
ATACTGGGTGGAGGAGATGCAAATATCCTAATTTAGCACTTGCAATGTAAATGGTAAATGGGTTATACTTGTATAGCGCTTTTCTACCTTTAAGGTACTCAAAGCGCTTTGACACTATTTCCACATTCACCCATTCACACACACATTAACACTGATGGCGGGAGCAGCCATCAGGAGCAAGGGTGAAGTGTCTTGCTCAAGGACACAACGGACGTGACGAGGTTGGTAGAAGGTGGGGATCAAACCAGAACACCCTCAGGTTGCTGGCACGGCCACTCTCCCAAACCCACAATGTGTTTTGTCAAAACTAAAACTGTTCTGCAGACACCTGTTTTGCATCTTTATTTAGCACAGTGTGCAAACTGGCACAGTTACGCACAAATGGTTGCGAGAAAGAAAGCGATCGTGCTGCAAAGACAACTGAGATAGAGAATATTTTGTCGAAATGCGTGTCAACTGGATGAGGGAATCTTTAGGCACCTCAAGATTCAATTCCATTACAATTCAGGGGATACAATTCTGTTATAAATTGATTATTTGTACATCTCTAAGTATTATATTGTATACTATTGTATATTCTAAATGTACTACATTTAATTATTAATATTAATAATAAGATGTCTACAAGGCTCCTCCTTTGGCTACTGACGTATGCAGTATTGCATCATTTCCGGTTTTTGGATGTTAGTGCGCACAGTATAGATAGATAGATCCTCAGGTTCCCATGTCGAAACACAGCAAAATCATTAGTTGGTGTAATACTGTCAAAGCTCTTTAAGTACCTTGAAGGTCGAAAAGCGCTATACAGATAAAATCTATTTAAAAATTTAGATATAGCTACAGTGCATCCAGAAAGTATTCACAACGCTTCACTTTTTCCACATTTTTTAAATTACAGCCGTCTTCAAAAATGGAATAAATTCATTTTTGTCCACAAAATTCTACAAACAATATCCCATAATGATTTTTCACAATTAAAAACAAAGCAAATCACATGTACAGTACATAGGTAATTCACAGCCTTTGCTCAATACTTTGTTGATGAACTTTTGGCAATAATTACAGCCTCAAATATTTTTGAATACGATGCCACACGTTGGCACACCTCTTTGCAGCACCTCTCAAGAAGTGTTGGTTTTCATCCAGGATGTCCGTCAAATCAGTGGAATAAAACCTGACCCGTTTGCTTCCACTTGCAATGGTTTTACTAGATTTGTGTTCCACTGACTTTGACGGCTGAGTTTGACAGAAAGAATAAATTAAGGAAGAGTTGACACTGACAAGGGCCAAAAAGGACACAAATCTAATAAATAAATAAATATTTAAATAGTAATTAAATGTGCCATTAATTAATTAAATTATTAAATAATTAAATCAATAATGAATCACTAACTAATTAAATGTAATTCAAATTAAATAAATTCATTAAACATATATTGATTTTTGGACATTTAACAAAACTTGTGTATTTAATGGGGAACTGCACTTTTTGGGGGGAATTTTGACTTTCGTTCACAATCATGAGAGACAAAAACGTCAATATTTTGCTGGGTTTCATTTTTTTAACATTTTCTGCAACATTTTCTGCTCGCGGTGTGCCTCTGGATTTTTTCATTGAATAAAATGTGCCTTGGCTCAAAAAAGGTTGAAAAACACTGTATTAACATGTCCGTGTACTATGAGCGTCTGTATCTCAATCTGTGTGTGTATGTGTACTGTATTTTCCGGACCATAAGGCGCACCGGATTATAAGGCGCACTGCCGATTAGCGGGTCCAGTCAGGTCTATTTTCATATATAAAGGCGCACTGGATTATAGGGCGCATTAAAAGGGTCATATTATTTTATTTTTTTTCAAATGTAAAACACTTCCTTGTGGTCTACATCAGTGGTTCTCAACCTTTTTTCAGTGATGTACCCCCTGTGAATTTTTTTTAAATTCAAGTACCCCCTAATCAGAGCAAAGCATTTTTGTTTGGAAAAAAAGAGATAAAGAAGTAAAATACAGCACTATGTCATCAGTTTCTGATTTATTAAATTGTATAACAGTGCAAAATATTGCTCATTTGTAGTGGTCTTTCTTGAACTATTTGGAAAAAAAGATTGGTTTTTATTTATATTTATAAAGGATTTTTGAATTGTTGCTATTTTTAGAATATTTAAAAAAAATCTCACGTACCCCTTGGCATACCTTCAAGTACCCCCAGGGGTACGCGTACCCCCATTTGAGAACCACTGGTCTACATAACATGTCATGGTAGTTCTTTGGTCAAAATGTTGCATGGATTATGTTTTACATATCCTCTTCAAGCCGCTTTCTGACAGTCGCTTCCAGATGCGCCGTTTTGTGGGCGGTCTTATTTACGTGGCTCACCGTCGACAGCGTCTTCTCCCCGTCATCTTTGTTGTAGCGGTGTAGCGTGCAAGGACGGGAGTGGAAGAAGAGTCAAAAGATGGAGCTAACTGTTTTAATGACATTCAGACTTTACTTCAATCAATAACGGAGCCGCATCTCCTCATTCGTGGCTCACTAGTGCAACAACAAGGCCGGAAATGTGTCCCGTGAAAAACCGTACGACCGGAACGCTCTAATAACTAAAGTTCCTTGGGTGAATAATGTAAACTCACTACACTGGTATGTTTTAGCGCTTTCATGGCGAGTTTACTGACCGATATAAGAAAGAACTTTACACTACTTTATATTAGAAATGGCAACAGCGGAGGATGAATGTCCCATAACAAGAAGATAGAGAAAAAGAAGAATCTTATCGACTACGGCGTCGGCACCGACTACAAAGGCGGATGCGCGCAAAATTTAAGGTCTTATGCAGATCCCAAATACAGATCAGCAGTTACCGGAAGAAAAGAAAAGTTGCTTTTGCATAATTTTGTGTAACACACACCATAATAATACTTGAATGTTGAAGCACAGTACAATCCATCAAGCAGTACAATCCATCAAGCGGTGCGGCTTCATAGCTTACCAAAGTCGTACTAAAACATTTTGATAGATTTTTGAGCGCCGTGTGTAAGGTTCTATATTTTCAATGGAACAAATCAAATGTTGGTGTTGTTTAATTAAATCATATTGCAGTCTACACGTATCTCTAATGTGTGACTGCCATCTACCGGTCACACTTATAATTTCACCATGAACCAAATAAAATAGCTTAGAGGTCGGTAAACACAACCAAAATTATTCCGTACATTGGGCGCACCGGGTTATAAGGCGAACTATCGAGTTTTGAGAAAATGAAAGGATTTTAAGTGCGCCTTATAGTCCGAAAAAATACAGTAATTTATGTCTGCTTGTTCTAATTTGTGTGTCTGTATTTCCATTTGTGTGTGTCTATAAAAAATGTTTTCTGTCTGTCCGTATTTCAATCTGTAAGTGTGTAAAACAATGTGTGTGAAGCAGAAACCCTGATTGGCTGTTTTTTTACACCTGACTTTTTCGACACCTCTGCCATGTAAGATTTGTGTGTCTGTGCAACATTCTCACGACGTAAAAAGACTTGTCTGTATGCAAATTCACCTTTCCTTTCCCTATACCCGGGGTCGGCAAGCGGCTCTTTAGCGCCGCCCCAGTGGCTCCCTGGAGCTTTTTCAAAAATATTTCTGTAGGAGAACAAACATGACACAAACCTTCCTATTTGTTTGAAATCCCACTGTTTACATTAAACATGCTTCACCGATGAGAGTATTTGGCGCGTGCCATTTTGTCCTACTAATTTCGGAAGTCCTTGAACGCACCGTAGTTTATTTACATGTACAACTTTCTCAGACGCTGCCACAGAAAGACGTGTTTTATGCCACTCCTTTGTCTCATTTTGTCCACCAAACGTTGTATACTGTGCGTGAATGCACAAAGGTGAGCTTTGTTGATGTTATTGACTTGTGTGGATTGCTAATCAGACATATTTGGTCACTGCATGACCGCAAGCTAATCGATGCTAACATGCTATTTAGGCTAGCTGTATGTACATAATGCATCATTTTGCCTCATATTTTAGGTATATTCGAGGTCATTTTATTTGCAGTTTCCGTTTCCTTCAACTTGAACACACACATATATACCTTTTGCCATTCTAAGCCAGTAATTTCCAGGAGTTATCTCACCCTCTGAGAATCCTCCGCTTTACTAAAGTTTTCCAATGTTGTAAAAATGTGTAGAATAAATATTACATTTCAACATTTCTGTCAACAAAGATTTGCGTCAGCCTGGGACACATAGTCATTTTGATAGTAGGCTAATATAGCTAAACTATAACAACATCATGTGTTGTCTTCATTATATAACACTTATATAAGACTTTACATTTTTTGCGGCTCCAGACAGATTTTTGTTTTGTATTTTTGGTCTAGTATGACTCTTTCAACATTTTGGGTGGCCGACCCCTGCCCTACACTCACCACAAGTCGCCGCCTTGCACCCACTCATGTTATTCAGAGTTAAACAACTTGCACTGAGCCTAGTCTATAAAATCCGCTACACCTCCCTGATACCGAAGTACATGTCAAACTACTTCCTTAACGTAAATGACCGCCATAACCACAACACCAGGTGGAGCTCCACTAAACACGTTAAACCCAGATTCCGATCTAACAAAGGTCTTAACTCATCCTATTTCTATGCCACATCAATGTGGAATGCGCTCCCAACAGGTATAAAAGAAAGGGCATCTCTATCCTCCTTCAAAACCGCAATAAAAGTACACCTCCAGGCAGCTCCAACCCTAAACTAACACCCTCCCCGGATTGTTAATAATCAAATGTAAACAATCAAATGCAGATACTTTTTCTTATGCCTTTTTCTCTCTCTCTCTCTCTCTCTCTCTCTCTCTCTCTCTCTCTCTCTCTCTGTCCACTACTTGCTGTACATATCCTACCAAGTCAGACCTACACTGTTCCAAAATCCATTTCTCTGTTCTCAATTGTTGATGACTGATGATAACAACCAAACCTAACCCCCTCCACACACATTGTAAATAATGTAAATAATTCAATGTGATTATCTTGTGTGATGACTGTATTATGATAATAGTATATATCTGACAGTATATATCTGATAGTATATATCTGTATCATGAATCAATTTAAGTGGACCCCGACTTAAACAAGTTGAAAAACTTATTCGGGTGTTACCATTTAGTGGTCAATTGTACGGAATATGTACTTCACTGTGCAATCTACTAATAAAAGTCTCAATCAATCAATCAATTCTGTGTTGCAGCATACAACAATGGACTTTCGATCACTTGCTGTGAGTAAAAGTTATTGTTTTAGCAGTAACTTTGTTGTCAGAAGAATTTTTGTCTTCTTCAAAAAAGTTATCAGAAATGTTATCTGTGAACAAGTTAGGTTTTGTCAGCGTGTGTGTCACTGAGAGTTGACACGGAATAACATGAGTGGATGAAAGGTGCCCACTAGTGGTGAGTATAGGGAAAGGAAAGGTGACGTTGCAGGCCGACAAGTCTTTTTACATGTTCAGATCGCTGCACGGACATATTTTTACACGGTGTCGCAAAAGTCACGTGTAAAAGGACAGCCAATCAGGACACACATATTAAAACATGATTACACACACAGGTTGCGAAACAGACACACAAATTATTACAGACGCACAGATTGGGATATGCATCTGCAAATAGTTTTGCTACATTAATACTTCCATAACAGTCTACCAAGTCAAATTCCTTGTGTGGTAAACATACCTGGCCACTAGAGCTGAATTTGATTCTGAAAAACTATTTAGTCACCCAAGTTCTGGTCGTCCAAAGAAAAATGCTGTTGTACTTGTGCAATGACAATAAAGATCCATTCAATAGTCTTCTGCCAACCTCCCACATTTAAAGTAACTAATGGACTCAACACAACGTTGGCCCAGCATCGCCCCAACGGCGCATCTTTCAAACCCAAACAGTCCCCCTCCCGGCGAGTCATGAATATGTAACGTGACGCTTGCCGTTTGGGGAGCTTGGCGGGCGGCGGTTGAAAGTGCCGGGAGTTGGTGTGGTGCTGGCTGGGGAGGAGGGGCGTCACAGGGACAAACTGGGGGGGTTGTCTGACACTAGGAGGTCATGATGACGCTGGGCTTCCCCCGACTTACACATCGGCAAATCAACTTTAGTGACACTTTTGATCAACATTGAACACTTTTTCAGGCCCCAAGTGCAAGATGCACCAAAAAAAAGCACCAAAACTTTACATCCATAAGCAGCCTTTAGAACAGGGGTGTCCACACTTTTTCCACTGAGGGCCGTACACTGAAAAACCAAAGCATGCGGGGGGCATTTTGATATTTTTCATTTTCAAAATCAATTCAATAGATACTTGTTTTTTTAAACCTTTAAGGCTCCCGTCAATTTTGGTAAAGTGTCAACTCAAGGCCCGGGGGCCAGATGTGGCCCGCCACTTCATTTTATTTTTTTATTTTATTTGGCCCTCAAAAGCCTGGAAATAATATGCATCAATAAAGTACTGACACTTTTCTTACTAAATGTGTTATTCATGTAATCGCAAATTATGTTAACTTAAATATTGTCTAATTGTGCAAAAATAAATTATCAAACATTCAAACCATTTTTAAATATAAATAAATACTAATAATAATTATTTCAAAGCCAGTTATCCATCAAATGGTGCAATGTAAAAGTAGCAATAGATTTCATGGTAAAATTGTGAAATTTACTGTTTTTACAGCATTTTTGTCTAAATGAAAATATTTGAAATATAAATAAATATTAATAATAATGATTTCAAAGCCAGTTATCCATCAAATGGTGCAATGTAAAAGTAGCAATAGATTTCATGGTAAAATTGTGAAATTTACTGTGGTTTTTACAGCATTTTTATCTAAATGAAAAAAACAGTACTTTGTTTTACTGTAGTAAACTGTGGTTACAGTAATTACAGTAATACACCGAAAAATGTAGTTGTTGATTTGCAGTAAAAAAAAACAAAAAAAACTGGCAACTCAGGTGCCAACATTTTACTGTAAAATTGCTTCTTTTTTTTTTCATTTACAGAAAAAAAAAAAGTACATTTTACAGTAAAATCCTGGCAACTGAGCTGCCTTTTTTTTTTTTACCATAAAAACAGCAGTACTGTTTTTCCATTTACAGTAATATACACTACATTTTGAGGTGAAATTATTGCATTTTACCATATTTTTATTACATTTTAGTTGAAAAAAAATCTACTAATGAAATGCATTTTAAAAATTGTCTAATAGTATTCACTGTTAGACGCGGCCCTCTGGGGCCAAGCATAACTGCGATGTGGCCCTCAGTGAAAACTTGGACACCTCTGGTCTAAGTCATATTTTATATATATATATTTTTTAATCCAAAGCTAAAATATCTCAATCAATTTCAGGTCTGTGGTTATTATTACACTGAACAAAAATATAAAAGCAACACTTTTGTTTTTGCTCCCATTTTTCATGGGTTCAACTCAAAAGATCCAAAACTTTTACTATATACACACACAAAAGACCTATTCCTCTCAAATATTGTTAAAATAATCCGTCCCACCTCACAGGTGTGGCATACCAAGATGCTGATTAAACAGCATGATAATTGCACAGGTGTGCCTTAGGCTGCCCCCAATAAAAGGCCACTCTGAAATATGCAGCTTTATCACAGCACAATGCCACAGATGTTGCAAGTTTTGAGGGAGCGGGCAGTTGGCATGCTGACTGCAGGAATGCTCATCAGAGCTGTTGCCTGTGAATTGAATGTTCCTTTCCCTACCATAAGCCGTCTCCTAAGGCGTTTCAGAGAATTTGGCAGTACATCCAACCGGCCTCACATCCGCAGACCACGTGCAACCACACCAGCCCAGGACCTCCAGATCCAGCAGGTGCACCTCCATGATTGTCTGAGACCAGCCATCCGGACAGCTGCTGCAACAATTGGTTTGCATAACCAAATAAATTCTGCACAAACTGTGAGAAACCATCTCAGGGAAGCTCATCTGCATGCTTGTCATCCTCACCGGGGTCTCAATCTGACTACAGTTTGTCGTAACTGGCTTACATTCGATGGCACGCTGGAGAGGTGTTCTCGTCATTGATGAATCCCGGTTTTCACTGTTCAGGGCAGATGGCAGACAGCGTGTGTGGCGTCGTGTGTGAGAGTGGTTTGCTCATGTCAACTGGAATGGTGGAAGTGGGTTATGGTATGGGCGGGCTTATGTTATGGACAACGAACGCAAGTGCATTTTATTGATGGCATTTTGAATGCACAGAGATACCGTGACGAGATCCTGAGGGCCATTGTTGTGCCATTCATCCGAGACCATCGCCTCATGCTGCAGCATGACAATGCACGGCCCCATGTTGCAAGGAACTGTACACAATTCCTGGAAGCTGAAAACATCCCAGTTCTTGCATGGTCAGCATACTTACCGGACATGTCACCCATTGAGCATGTTTGGGATGCTGTGGATCGGCGTAGACGACAGCGTGTTCTACTTCCTGCCAATACCCAGCAACTTGGCACAGCCATTGAAGAGGAGTGGACCAACATTCCACAATCAACAACCTGATCAACTCTATGCCAAGGAGATATGTTGCACTGTGTGGGGCAAATGCTGGCCACACCAGATACTGACTGCTTTTCTGACCCTCCCAGACCTCAAATAAGGCAAAACTGCACATTTAAGAGTGGCCTTTTGAAGTGAGCAGCCTAAAGCACACATGTGCAATAATCATGCTGTTTAATCAGCATCTTGATATGCCACACCTGTGAGGTGGGATGGATTATCTTGGCAAAGAAGAAAGTCTTATGAATAGATTTAGACAGATTGTTGAACAATATTTAAGAGGAATGGGTAATTTGTATAGTAAAAGTTTTAGATCTTTGAGTTCAACTCGTGAAAAATGCGAGCAAAAACAAAAGTGTTGCTTTTATATTTTTGTCCAGTATATAATTGTATGTTTCATTTTTGTCAGATAGGCTCCAGCACCCCCGCGACCCCAAAAAGGGACAAGCGGTAGAAACTGGATGGATGGATTTCCTTTTTGTCGAAGGCCTGCTTAAAAAATATGCAATACTTTCCCCCTAAAACATTTAAAAGTGAAATAATTGATGTGAAGTAACTAGAGCCTTAAATAGGTCCATAATTCATAACATTAATTTTAATGTATTCTTTTTTGACCGTTTTGGGGGAAAAAAGTCCCACCAAAATTTTTAAGGATGCAAAAGGGCCCCACTTATAAAAAGGTGTCAAAAACAAGTACTTTTTATTTTTTACTTTAAACGCTTAAGTCTCTAGATTATTTATTTTGGTTTGTTAAATAGAATTTTTCATGTAAAGTAATTTGAGCCTTGAATATGTTAATAATTCATAACAACATTGATTTTGATTCTTTTTTTTTTTTTAACAATGACAGCTTGAAAGAAAAAAACAGCTTGCATGGCAGCTTTGTGTTATTACAGTCAACCTTGCAAATGTTTCCTGTCACATTTCACATGTTTACCCTTATACCTCACTTTTTAAAAGTAAGTGGCTCTCCAAGTACCACTTTAATGACAAACATTAAAATAGAAGTAGCGTAGTAGACCTAAGTATTCATTAAAAACAAGGCAGGGGTTTTATTTAGCAAATGTATTCAATATTTTTTACCACTGTACCATTACACACAGTTTGAACAGTAACACTGTTTGAATATTTAATTAATGGGAGTATTTGGTTTACTACTAGATAAGGTCTGTGTACCACTAGTGGCAGATGTACTACAGTTTGACAATCACTGCTTTATTGCAATGATTTCAGAAAAATAAATAAATAGACTTAGACTTCCTTTATTGTCATTCACATTTGAACTTTACAGTACCGATCAAAACAACATTTCGTTGCATTAGCTCGTTTTAGTGCAGGATAAAAGAGCAATAAGGTGCAGATATAAATAAATAGATTTACTGTACAGATAAATATATTGCACTTGTTCATATGCATCCACGTTTATGGATGTATGTTATATTGTCTTTATAGTCCAGCGAGTTAATCCGTTTTTTGGGGTAATTGAGGGGATTATTATGATGCGTTCAAGAGTCTTACGGCCTGAAGCTGTTACAGAACCTGGAGGTTTTGCTACGGAGGCTGCGGAACCTCTTTCTAGAGTCCAGCAGTGAAAACAGTCCTTGGTGGGGGTGAGAGGAGTCTCTACGGATTTTCTGAGCCCTGGTAATATATTGACCTTTAACATTTCCCCTGTTGTTTTGTTTTTTAGAAATAAATCAATTGTTACAGTGAATGTCATATATTAAAAAATAAATACATAAAAACTATTAATAAATAAATAAAAAGTAACTAATAAATACATTGCATTTTTTAAAAATTGATACAGGAGAGACAAAAAAATATATTTTACTTTTTTATGTGTTTATTTTTATTTTTTTATGGTATTTATAAAAATAAAAAAATGTATTAGTTGCGGGCCGGTTTAGAATATAATTCCACACTTCTATCACTCTATCCAACAACTTTGCACAGGAAGACAGTTACAAAGGCACCTCTTTAGTAGCAAACACTTACCACATCTTCAGTGCATCAACCAAAAACGACAGGAAAAAACTGCACCAGCCTTGCTTCCTACATGTCTCCATTCATAAAAAACATGAGGATCAGCCAGTTGCAGATCTGTGTTGTCCGTCCAGAAGCAACTTGGACAATGAGCAGCGGAACAGATGGAACCAACAATGTCTGCCATTCCCTTGTTGGGAGCGCTGGGGTCTCCGCCAATCACAGGGAGGTGTGTCACAATGAGGCGCGGAGACAGCGGCAGGAGGAGGAGGAGGAGGAGGAGACCCGCAACACCCGCTTTCCCCAAGGCACGCGTACTCAACACACACACAAGGCTGAAAGGACGTCCCCTGTGTGGCCGATGAATGAACGAGGGGCGGGTGGGCGCACAATGGAGGCACACAATGGGAGGCCGGCGAGGGCAGCTGGAGGCTGAGGCTCGCTGCTTTTACGGCCTGAGGCAGCAGTGGCGAACACCTGGCTACAGGGCGCCATGGCCGCTCTCCACCCTTTGTCTGGGCCTGAAGGACGGGTGGGGGTGGAAGCCAGGCCTTTAAAAGTGTGTGGCCCAGGCTCAAAAGGAGAAAGGATAAGTGTGTGTGAGCACGTCACTAAGTTTTATGCGAGGAGTCTTCCTCCCCATTGTTGGCGGCACACTTCCAGCGGATGACTCGGAAGCTCAAAGCGTTTTTGTCTAGCTTGATTGAAGTGATGTCAACAAGGTGGCACTGTGACGCTTGCAATCGGGAGGAGCCAGCGAGCCATCGCCTGCAGCTTTGCAAATAATGAAAACTCTCGCGGAATGGGATGAGGCAAAAGTGGCGAGTCAGCAAATGAATAAATATGGGAGGGTCAAAAATGGCCACTATCTTCCGCTCTCACTGGATCGGTTCGCAGGCATGTGTGAAGCGACTGGGATGAGAATCAGCACCTACAAGTCCGAGTCCATGGTTCTCGCCCGGAAAAGGGTGGAGTGCCATCTCTGGGTTGGGGAGGAGATCTTGTCCCAAGTGGAGTTCAAGTACCCCAGAGTCTTGTTCACGAGTGAGGGAAGAGTGGATCGGTGCGGCGTCTTCAGTAATGCGGACGCTTTATCGATCCATTGTGGTTAAGAAGGAGCTGAGCCGGAAGGCAAAGCTCTCAATTTACCGCTCGATCTACGTTCCCATCCTCACCTATGGTCATGAGCTTTGGGTTATGACCGAAAGGACAAGATCACGGGTACAAGCGGCCGAAATTTGTTTCTTCTGTCGGGTGGCGGGGCTCTCCCTCAGAGATAGGGTGAGAAGCTCTGTCATCCGGGAGGAACTCAACGTAAAGCCGCTGCTCCTCCACATGGAGAGGAGCCAGATGAAGTGGTTCGGGCATCTGGTCAGGATGCCACCCGAACGCCTCCCTAGGGAGGTGTTTCGGGCACGTCCACGGGGAAGACCCAGGACACGTTGGGAAGACTATGTCTCCCGGCTGGCTTGGGAACACCTCGGGATCCCCCGGGAGAAGCTGGACGAAGTGGCTTGGGAGAGGGAAGTCTGGGATTCTCTGCTTAGGCTGCTTCCCCCGCGACACAAACTCGGATAAGCGGAAGAAGATGGATGGATGGGTCAAAAGGAGGCCCATGCAAGAACACAGCACATGAAGCTTGTCCACACCGTATTTCTTCATCATTAAGTCAGATGTCTTCAAAATTTTCCAGGTCAAAAACCCCCAAATATATATATATATATATATATATATATATATATATATATATATATATATATATATATATATATATATATATATATATATATATATACAGTGGGGCAAAAAAGTATTTAGTCAGCCACCCATTGACAATCAATGGGTGGCTGACTAAATACTTTTTTGCCCCACTGTATATATACACACTACCGTTCCAAAGTTTGGGGTCACCCAAACAATTTTGTGGAATAGCCTTCATTTCTAAGAACAAGAATAGACTGTCGAGTTTCAGATGAAAGTTGTCTTTTTCTGGCTATTTTGAGCGTTTAATTGACCCCACAAATGTGATGCTCCAGAAACTCAATCTGCTCAAATGAAGGTCAGTTTTGTAGCTTCTGTAACGAGCTATAAACTGTTTTCAGATGTGTGAACATGATTGCACAAGAGTTTTCTAATCATCAATTAGCCTTCTGAGCCAATGAGCAAACACATTGTACCATTAGAACACTGGAGTGATAGTTGCTGGAAATGGGCCTCTATACACCTATGTAGATATTGCACCAAAAACCAGACATTTGCAGCTAGAATAGTCATTTACCACATTAGCAATGTATAGAGTGTATTTCTTTAAAGTTAAGACTAGTTTAAAGTTATCTTCATTGAAAAGTACAGTGCTTTTCCTTAAAAAATAAGGACATTTCAATGTGACCCCAAACTTTTGAACGGTAGTGTATATATATATATATATATATATATATATATATATATATATATATATATATATATATATATATATATATATATATATATATATATATATATATATATATAAAATCAAGTAAACAATTATATATATGATTTGATAATCTACTTGCTAATATACTGTTAATATCTGGTTACTTCCTGTTGGGACATGTTTCTATCTACACTTCTGTTAAAATGTAATAAACAATTATTATTCTCTTGTTTGATACTTGTTATTAGGTCTGGGCAATACTACAAATGTATGTATCGATCCGATACCAAGTAGATACAGGGGTTAGTATCACTCATACCGATGTTCGTATTTCAAATTTTCAGGATCATTCAATTATTACATTTTTGATCACAACCAAAATCTGACAAAACAATATAAATCAATATTATTTCCTTATTCCCTTGTATTACATTCAAAATGTATACGGAACAAAATTATGTGATTTACAAACCATCACTGTTGAGTTGAGTTGAGTTTGAGTTTATTTGGAACATGCAAGCAAAACTAAACTAAACTAAAACAATATACATCACAATTTCTAGTTTCTCTTTTCAACATGTTTGAAAAGGAGTAGGAAGAAGCAGAGCTTATTTCATCCTACCCCTTTTCCTTTACATAGCAGTTGCTAAAACTTTTGTTCACTTCCTGTTCTCAATTTATTCACAATATACTCTATAAGTAATCACAATGAAAATAAATAAATAAATAATACTCGGTGAAGTAAGTTACATTTCATATGGTGAGATGAGTAAAATTATTTTGAAGAAATGAACGGATGAATGGATGAAATAAATTCCGAATGTATTACATGCACCTGGGGATAGGTTGATTGGCAACACTAAATTGGCCCTAGTGTGGGAATGTGAGTGTGAATGTTGTCTGTCTATCTGTGTTGGCCCTGCGATGAGGTGGCGACTTGTCCAGGGTGTACCCCGCCTTCCGCCCGATTGTAGCTGAGATAGGCTCCAGCGCCCCCCGCGACCCCGAAGGGAATAAGCGGTAGAAAATGGATGGATGGATGTTTATCATGGTTCTTCTTCTTTGTACTTTTTAAACACTTTAAGTTTGAAGAGTTTCTTGAAGTGGATCATATTAGATAGTACTTTATTGATTCCTTCAGGAGAGTTCCCTCAGGAACAGTACATTGTTTGATTGCTTTGCTTAATCCATTCCATAATTTAATTCCACATACTGATATACTGAAGGTATTAAGTGTTGTACGTGCATACAAATGTTTTAAATTACATTTTTCTCTAAGATTATATTTCTCCTCTTTTTTCGAGAAGAATTGTTGTATATTCTTGGGTAGCAGATTGTAGTGTGCTTTGTGTATAATTTTTTTTATTCATATTGACGTGTTTCGTGCTACTTTATGATGTATATTTTTTACATGAGATTTCCAGTTCAATTTATCATCAATCATTATACCTAGAAATGTGGTTTCATTTACTCTTTCAATTTCTATTCAGTCTATTTGTATTTGTTGTTTGACTTTCTCTTCTACTGCTACCAAATAGCATTATTTTAGTTTTACTGAGATTCAAAGATAGTCTGATTTTGTCAAACCATCTTTTTAATTTGTTCATTTCTTCTGTTATTATTTGTATTATCTTCTGTGTGTTCTCTCCTGAACAAAACGCAGTTGTATCATCCGCAAATAATACTAACTTTAAATCTTTTGTAACTTTACAAATGTAATTTATATAGAGGTTGAATAAGTTTGGTCCTAGTATTGATCCCTGAGGTACACCACAGGATATATTTAGCGTTGTAGAAGTGTGTTCCTAGCTTCACGTATTGTTTCCTGTTCGTTAAATAACTTCTTACCCAGTTTAAGACTAACCCTCTGATGCTGTATCATTCTAGTTTTTGGATTAAAATATTGTGTTTAATTGTGTCAAATGCTTTAGTTAGATCCATAAACACTGCTGCCGCACATTTTTTTTACAATCTATTGCATTGGTAATTTCTCCTGTAATTTAAATTAAAGCCATCGAAGTTTGTTTGTGAAACTCTCTAATCTGTTATTGAACAGTTTTTCAATGATTTTAGAAAGTTGTGGAAGTAAAGAAACAGGGGCCGTATTTATCAAGCTTCTTAGAATTACTCCTAAGAAGTCTCTTAAAAGTTGACTTAAGAGTAAATAAATTCTTCGCTGAAAGCTGCACTTAAAAGTTAGTTATCAAGCGTCTTACTCACACTTTCAGCGAAGCGTAGGACTGAATCTTAAGTGTCACACTCAGAGCTGAATTACGACATTACAATGTGCCGTAAACAGAATTTTAGGTGACGTAATTTCTGTGTCAATAGAAATGATCAATCACAGAAGGGAATCCCTTGTCTAAGAATAAAGAAATATCTTAGAAATATTTAAGTGGACAATGGGAGTGTATATTTTGACAATAAACTACAAAATAATACAAAACAAACTAGTCCCCGCCCGCACTCACGCTACCGCTCCCTCTCTTCTCTCGCCCACACACTCACTGACGTCACTCACCTCACGTGCTGTCACCTATTAAAGGGCCACACACAGACATACGCTACTCTCATAACATTTTCTTTCCAATTCATTAATTAGGCAACTAATTTGAAACTGGTGTGGGTGGCTCTATATATACTAGCCCACTGCAGCCACATGCAGAAATCAACAAGGAATCGAAAATTATTAAATCTGTGACAAAAATAATACCCGCTCTGTCTAAACGATACCGTTTGATCAGCTGCTCGTCATCAAACAAAGCCAGGACATCCTTCCCTCCCTGAACGTTCGCGCACGTCTCTCTCGCCTCAGTGCCATCCCCCGCTGGCAACTCCTAACCACTTAAGACACCTCTGAAGGTCTCTTAAATATCGTGGCGAGTAGGAGTGATTCTTAGACTTAAGAAAGTTGATGAATAGCTTAAGTTTGAGAGTAGGACTAAATTTCGCAAATTCTCAGGACTTAAGTGTAAAATGGCACTCTAAGACGCTTGATAAGTACGGCTCCAGGTCTATAATTTGTAAATTGGTGTTTGTCTCCAATCTTGTAAATTGGTGCAACTTTAGCTATTTTCATTTTGTTTGGAAATGTACCTGTTTGAAATGATAGGTTACTAATATACATTAATGGTCCTGAGATCTCTTCAATAACCTTTTTTTATCGTTTCCATATAAATTCCATTACAATCAGTTGAAGTCTTACATTTGCATTTTTTCATGATTATAACTATTTCCTCCTGTCACATCAGCACACACTGTAGCATCAACTATATACTGATACTATATTTGGTATCATTAATATAATGATACTATATGTGGTATCATTTTTGTATCCGATAGTGTGTAGTGTAGCATGTTTAGCTATTCCTTGTTCTCGAATCCGCCGGTCATTGTGATGATAGCTGTAAGAAACTTAATTTTTTGGTCACCGATACAGGTGAGGATTGGTGATGTAAAAGTTGCACTGGGGAGGGACGTTAGCCGCGAGCAAGGACGCCACATTGCGTTGAGGACACCGTCGTTCGTTTGTTGTTGTCAAATTTGGATAGTATTAAAAGCTCCATTGTCGCAAAATGTATGTCATCGGTATCGCTTAATGGGGATATTAATGAAGGAATATCCACCATGACATAAAAAGCTATTACACATTAAAAACAGCAGACAGGGTAAATATTGATTCTGAGAGGTCAAGCGATCAAACGCAGAACAAGCAGCTGTTGAGGTGTTCGTGCGCCCGCCTGCTCGGATCAGCGAGACCTGACAGCTGATCGGGATCAGAAGCACACTCCTAGCATCAGTTGACCCACTGCACACCATCTGCTCCAAAGGACAGGTGTGTGTGTGTGTGTGTGTGTGTGTGTGTGTGTGTGTGTGTGTGTGTGTGTGTGTGTGTGTGTGTGTGTGTGTGCATAAGTGTGTGTGTGCCGCTGAAGGAGCCCATTCAGAAGTATTATAATTAGGGATGTCCCAATCTAGGTGTTACGCTGCTGATTCAGACACTGATCATCCGTGAGTGAGATCGACCGATACTAATCCAATGTATTAATTGTAAATGTTTCTATTTATTGTGAGTGCTATTGACTGTTTAACAATATCAACACAATATTGAAACTAGTTCCCCCATTCTCTTTTATTATAGACATTTGTTTGGGCAAAACAAAGTCAATAGTACACAACAACTAAACAAAAGCAAAAACTTACTATCTACTATTGATCTAAATATTTAGGTTTTTGCCCTCAAAGTCCTCCTGCGTCCAGGGAATTAGGGCCGTACTTATCAAGCTTCTTAGAATTACTCCTAAGAAGTCTGCTAAGAGTTGACTTAAAGGCCTACTGAAACCCACTACTACCGACCACGCAGTCTGATAGTTTATATATCAATGATGAAATCTTAACATTATAACACATGCCAATACGGCCGGGTTAACTTATAAAGTGACATTTTAAATTTGCCGCTAAACTTCCGGTTCGAAACGCCTCTGAGGATGACGTATGCGCGTGACGTAGCCCGACGAACACGGGTATGCCTTCCACATTGAAGCCGGTACGAAAAAGCTCTGTTTTCATTTCATAATTCCACAGTATTCTGGACATCTGTGTTCGTGAATCTGTTTCAATCATGTTCATTGCATTATGGAGAAGGAAGCCAAGCAAGCAAAGAAGAAAGTTGTCGGTGCGAAATGGACGTATTTTTCGAACGTAGTCAGCCACAACAGTACACAGCCGGCGCTTCTTTGTTTACATTCCCGAAAGATGCAGTCAAGATGGAAGAACTCGGATAACAGAGACTCTAACCAGGAGGACTTTTGATTTGGATACACAGACGCCTGTAGAGAACTGGGACAACACAGACTCTTACCAGGATTACTTTGATTTGGATGACAAAGACGCAGACGTGCTACTGTGAGTATGCAGCTTTGGCTTTTTTTTGCGTATGTACGTAACTTTTTTAAAATATATAAGCTTTATGAACCTTGGGTTAGGTGAACGGTCTTTTGGGCTGAGTGATTGTGTGTGTTGATCATGTGTTTGAATTGTATTGGCGTGTTCTATGGAGCTAGGAGCTAGCAGAGGAGCTAGGAGCTAGCATAACACGTACCGTACCGTAAGTGCGCGTCACGTACGTAACTTTTTAAAAATATATAAGCTTTATGAACCTTGGGTTAGGTGAACGGTCTTTTGGGCTGAGTGATTGTGTGTGTTGATCGGGTGTTTGAATTGTATTGGCGTGTTCTATGGAGCTAGGAGCTAGCAGAGGAGCTAGGAGCTAGCATAACAAACACGCAGGTGTTATTATGCAGGATTAATTTGTGGCATATTAAATATAAGCCTGGTTGTGTTGTGGCTAATAGAGTATATATATGTCTTGTGTTTATTTACTGTTGTAGTCATTCCCAGCTGAATATCAGGTACCGTGAGTATGCAGCCTTGGCTGCTAAACATTCGATAACTTGACCGTATGTGCGCGTCACGTACGTAACTTTTTAAAAATATATAAGCTTTATGAACCTTGGGTTAGGTAAACGGTCTTTTGGGCTGAGTGATTGTGTGTGTTGATCAGGTGTTTGAATTGTATTGGCGTGTTCTATGGAGCTAGGAGCTAGCAGAGGAGCTAGGAGCTAGCATAACAAACACGCAGGTGTTTTTATGCAGGATTAATTTGTGGCATATTAAATATAAGCCTGGTTGTGTTGTGGCTAATAGAGTATATATATGTCTTGTGTTTATTTACTGTTGTAGTCATTCCCAGCTGAATATCAGGTCACCCCCGGCTCTCACAGCATCTTCCCTATCTGAATAGCTTCAACTCCCCACTAGTCCTTCACTTGCACTTTACTCATCCACAAATCTTTCATCCTCGCTCAAATTAATGGGGAAATTGTCGCTTTCTCGGTCCGAATCTCTCTCACTTCATGCGGCCATCATTGTAAACAATAGGGAACTTTGCGTATATGTTCAACTGACTACGTCACGCTACTTCCGGTAGGTGCAAGCCTTTTTTTTATCAGATACCAAAAGTTGCAATCTTTATCGTCGTTGTTCTATACTAAATCCTTTCAGCAAAAATATGGCAATATCGCGAAATGATCAAGTATGACACATAGAATAGATCTGCTATCCCCGTTTAAATAAAAAAAATTCATTTCAGTAGGCCTTTAAGAGTAAATACATTCTTGGCTGAAAGCTGCACTTAAAAGTTAGTTATCAAGCGTCTTACTCACACTTTCAGCGAAGTGTAGGACTGAATCTTAAGTGTCACACTCAGAGCTGAATAACGACATTACTATGTGCCGTAAACGCAATTTTAGGTGACGTCATTTCTGTGTCCATAGAAATGACCAATCACGGAAGGGAATCCGTTGTCTAAGAATAAAGAAATATCTTGGAAATATTTAAGTGGACAATGGGAGTGTATATTTTGACAATAAACTACAAAATAATACAAAACAAACTAGTCCCCGCCGGCACTCACGCTACCGCTCCCTCTCTTCTCTCGCCCACACACTCACTGACGTCACTCACCTCACGGCCACACACATACGCTACTGTCATAACATTTTCTTTCCAATTCATTAATTAGGCAACTAATTTGAAACTGGTGTGGGTGGCTCTATATATTATAGCCCACTGCAGACACATGCAGAAATCAACAAGGAATCGAAAAGTATTAAATCTGTGACAAAAATAATATCCGCTCTGTCTAAACGATACCGTTTGATCAGCTGCTCGTCATCAAAAAAAACAAAAAACATTGTTCCGTTCCCTAAACGTTCGCGCATGTCTCTCTCGCCTCAGTGTCATCCCCTGCTGGCAACTCCTAACCACTTAAGACACCTCTGAAGGTCTCTTAAATATCGTGGAGAGTAGGAGTGATTCTTAGACTTAAGAACGTTGATAAAAAGCTTTTATTCTTAAGTTTGAGAGTAGGACTAAATTTCGCAAATTCTCAGGACTTAAGTGTAAAATGGCACTCTAAGAAGCTTGATAAGTACGGCCCTTAGTCTCTAAGTTTGTAAACATGAAAAGAAATAAAAATAATAATTACTTCAGAAAAATAAAAAATTATATCTAAACACTCTATTATTGAACATTATTGGTATCGACACCACCAATTTATGGATCAATCCGCCTTTCTTTTACATGTCGTCAGTGATGGGCAGTAACCAGCTACATGTCGCTAAGCTACGTAGCTTAACTACATTTTACAGTAGCTTAGCTATTTTTAGACCCATGTAGCGAGGTAGCTTACATCAAAGCTACAAAGAGAGAAAACGGACTGCGAATCCAGGCAAAAAAACAAATACGGAGAAAATCCAATGACCTGGATGAATGAGAACATCCATACATGCGGAGAAAATCCATGATGATTAGTTAATGTTTGTAAGATGAGTCATAATTGGCTAAGGTTAGGGCGAAACATTACGTACTGGCCAATCAGAGGCAAGATAAGGCGGGTCATCAAAACCAGGACGCAAAATCATAACAGACACGCACTCGTGTCACATGACGACGAGGAAGTCGCAGACAGAAGGACGCTTCAAGCTGACCACTCAAAAAAAAAAACATACTTGAAAATGACAGAGGAATTATTTCCAGCAGATTAAATTCTTATTATAGTGATGAACAGGACTTCCAGGAAACCCACAATAATGCGTGTCCTTAGCCATATTTAGACAAATGTATGCATTTAGAGAAAACAATGTCCAAACATTAGTTTGTAGTTGTTTACTCTGTAAAACAAAATCATAACTGCTCACTTCATCTAGGACGTCCAACACAAATTTAGAAACACACATTAAGGTGAGTTGAGTTCATGAAAAGTTGCTGCACATAACCATTACCGACTGTTCCCAAACAACACACAAGTCATTGTTTTTTGTGAAAATATAGATTGATGCTGTTTTTTTACTGTAGGCAAAGAAAAATAATAATATTATGGGGGGGGGGGGCTGTAGCTTGTAGGTGGGGGTCATTTATATACCGTATTTTTCAGGGTATAAGTCGCTCCGGAGTATAAGTCGCATCGGCCGAAAATGCATAATAAAGAAGGAAAAAAACATATATACTGTAAGTCGCACTGGAGTATAAATTTTTGGGGGAAATTTATTTGATAAAACCCAACACCAAGAATAGACATTTGAAAGGCAATTTAAAAATAAATAAAGAATAGTGAACAACAGGCCTAATAATAATAATAATAATAATAATAAATAATAAATAATTAATAATAATAAAATAAATAAATAATAATAATAAGTGTATGTTATATGACGCATAAATAACCAACTGAGAACGTGCCTGGTATGTTAACGTAACATATTATGGTAAGAGTCATTCAAATAACTATAACATATAGAACATGCTATACGTTTACCAAACAATCTGTCACTCCTAAATTGCTAAATCCCATGAAATCTTCTACGTCTGGGGCCGTACTTATCAAGCTTCTTAGAGTGACATTTTACACTTAAGTCCTGAGAATTTGCGAAATTTAGTCCTACTCTCAAACTTAAGAATAAAAGCTTTTTATCAACGTTCTTAAGTCTAAGAATCACTCCTACTCTCCACGATATTTAAGAGACCTTCAGAGGTGTCTTAAGTGGTTAGGAGTTGCCAGCAGGGGATGGCACTGAGGCGAGAGAGACGTGCGCGAACGTTCAGGGAAGGGAACAATGTTGTTGTTTTTTTTATGACGAGCAGCTGATCAAACGGTATCGTTTAGACAGAGCGGATATTATTTTTGTCACAGATTTAATACTTTTCGATTCCTTGTTGATTTCTGCATGTGTCTGCAGTGGGCTATAATATATAGAGCCACCCACACCAGTTTCAAATTAGTTGCCTAATTAATGAATTGGAAAGAAAATGTTATGACAGTAGCGTATGTGTGTGGCCGTGAGGTGAGTGACGTCAGTGAGTGTGTGGGCGAGAGAAGAGAGGGAGCGGTAGCGTGAGTGCCGGCGGGGACTAGTTTGTTTTGTATTATTTTGTAGTTTATTGTCAAAATATACACTCCCATTGTCCACTTAAATATTTCCAAGATATTTCTTTATTCTTAGACAAGGGATTCCCTTCCGTGATTGGTCATTTCTATGGACACAGAAATGACGTCACCTACAATTCCGTTTACGGCACATTGTAATGTCGTAATTCAGCTCTGAGTGTGACACTTAAGATTCAGTCCTACACTTCGCTGAAAGTGTGAGTAAGACACTTGATAACTAACTTTTAAGTGCAGCTTTCAGCGAATAATTTATTTACTCTTAAGTCAACTCTTAGCAGACTTCTTAGGAGTAATTCTAAGAAGCTTGATAAGTACGGCCCCTGGTCTCTTACGTGAATGAGCTATATAATATTCAGTGTTTCCCACACATTCATTTATTTGTGGCGGCCCGCCACGAAAGAATTAAGGCCGCGACAAAAAAATTTTTTTTGTTGTTGTTGTCCTGTCCAGCTTCATATAGTTGATGTAGATGCCCATATCGGCTGTTCAGATTTACTTTACAAAAGAGAAGTGTAGGATCAAGATTTTTGGAGCTCTTTGTTCAGTGGATCAGATGTTTAATGAAGCTTTGTGTCTATCTACCACCACTATTGTTTTCTGTTTATTTGTTACTGACTGTGGCAGGACACCTCTGCCTCTGTTTCACTTTATGTTGCTGGTAAATAATATGGTTGTAGTAGTAGGCTAAAGTTAAATTATTTAGTATGCACTAATTAAAGGGGCAGATCTTTAAGAGACATTTTAGCTTTTTTATTTTTATAAGATATATTTTTGTAAGAACCACAATTAATAAATATATTTCAGTGAATAAACTTATTGTTCAAATCTGTATATAAATATGTACATAAAGTGTTGTAATTATATTGTAAAATGGATGGATGGATGGACGTTTAAAACAAAACTGTTATTATTAATTAGTAAGTATACATTTTTTGAGCCTTTTTAGAGAAAATCATATCATTGTAGTAAATTATGCAAATTACTCGATGATGTCATGGTGACCACGCCCATAGCCACGCCCCCACCGCCACAGGTATGTGGCAGTTTATGGGAAACACTGATATTTGATATTTTACGGTAATGTGTTAATAATTTCACACATAAGTCGCTCCTGAGTATAAGTCGCACCCCCGGCCAAACTATGAAAAAAACTGCGACTTATAGTCCGAAAATTACGGTATACAGTATGTGTGTGTATATATATATATATATATACACACACACACACACACACACACACACACACACACACACACACACACACACACACATACATATATATATATATATATATATATACAAACATTTACACAAACATATATAAATGTACATGCATATATATACTTATATACATATTTATATACATATATACACATACTGTATACATGTTCCATCCATCCATCCATCTTCTTCCGCTTATCCGAGGTCGGGTCGCGGGGGCAGCAGCCTAAGCAGGGAAACCCAGGCTTCCCTCTCCCCAGCCACTTCGTCCAGCTCTTCCCGGGGGATCCCGAGGCATTTCCAGGCCAGCCGGGAGACATAGTCTTCCCAACGTGTCCTGGGTCTTCCCCGTGGCCTCCTACCGGTCGGACGTGCCCTAAACACCTCCCTAGGGAGGCGTTCGGGTGGCATCCTGACCAGATGCCCGAACCACCTCAACTGGCTCCTCTCGATGTGGAGAAGCAGCGGCTTTACTTTGAGCTCCCCCCGGATGGCAGAGCTTCTCACCCTATCTCTAAGGGAGAGCCCCGCCACCCGGCGGAGGAAACTCATTTCGGCCGCTTGTACCAGTGATCTTGTCCTTTCGGTCATAACCCAAAGCTCATGACCATAGGTGAGGATGGGAACGTAGATCGACCGGTAAATTGAGAGCTTTGCCTTCCGGCTCAGCTCCTTCTTCACCACAACGGATCGATACAGCGTCCGCATTACTGAAGACGTCGCACCGATCCGCCTGTCGATCTCACGATCCACTCTTCCCTCACTCGTGAACAAGACTCCAAGGTACTTGAACTCCTCCGCTTGGGGGAGGGTCTCCTCCGCAACCCGGAGATGGCACTCCACCCTTTTCCGGGCGAGAACCATGGACTCTGACTTGGAGGTGCTGATTCTCATCCCAGTCGCTTCACACTCAGCTGCGAACCGATCCAGCGAGAGCTGAAGATCCTGGCCAGATGAAGCCATCAGGACCACATCATCTGCAAAAAGCAAAGACCTAATCCTGCAGCCACCAAACTAGATCCCCTCAACGCCTTGACTGCGCCTAGAAATTCTGTCCATAAAAGTTATGAACAGAATCGGTGACAAAGGGCAGCCTTGGCGGAGTCCAACTCTCACTGGAAACGTGTCCGACTTACTGCCGGCAATGCGGACCAAACTCTGGCACTGATCATACAGGGAGCGGACCGCCACAATCAGACAGTCCGATACCCCATACTCTCTGAGCACTCCCCACAGGACTTCCCGAGGGACACGGTCGAATGCCTTCTCCAAGTCCACAAAACACATGTAGACTGGTTGGGCAAACTCCCATGCACCCTCAAGGACCCTGCCGAGAGTATAGAGCTGGTCCACAGTTCCACGACCAGGACGAAAACCACACTGTTCCTCCTGAATCCGAGGTTCGACTATCCGGCGTAACCTCCTCTCCAGCACACCCGAATAGACCTTACCGGGAAGGCTGAGGAGTGTGATCCCACGATAGTTAGAACACACCCTCCGGTTCCCCTTCTTAAAGAGAGGAACCACCACCCCGGTCTGCCAATCCAGAGGTACCGCTCCCGATGTCCATGCGATGCTGCAGAGTCTTGTCAACCAAGACAGCCCCACAGCATCCAGAGCCTTAAGGAACTCCGGGCGGATCTCATCCACCCCCGGGGCCTTGCCACCGAGGAGCTTTTTAACTACCTCAGCAACCTCAGCCCCAGAAATAGGAGAGCCCACCACAGATTCCCCAGGCACTGCTTCCTCATAGGAAGACGTGTTGGTGGGATTGAGGAGGTCTTCAAAGTATTCCCTCCACCGATCCACAACATCCGCAGTCGAGGTCAGCAGAACACCATCCTCACCATACACGGTGTTGATAGTGCACTGCTTCCCCTTCCTGAAGCGGCGGATGGTGGTCCAGAATCGCTTTGAAGCCGTCCGGAAGTCGTTTTCCATGGCTTCCCCGAACTCCTCCCATGTATACATGTTGTGCACTGATTGTGACAATGCTGACACACAAACAGTTATATTATCCTCTTTCTAGACTCTTATTTTGTTAATTTCCTGTAATTAGCTGCTTACGTTCTGCAGTACCATGGTTCCGTCTACACTTCCTAACCTTTAGTAAGCACTTATTTCTTGGTGTTGTTTGAGGCCAGTCTAGCAGTTAGCTTAGCTATTAGCATGCCTGCTCTTGGCTTGCTCTCAGTGTAAAAAAATGTATAGCATCGTCCTCCAGTAACAATAATATGTTTCATAATAATAATAATACGTAAGATACTAAGAAATAGTTAATTTGGCGTGAAGGGGGTGATTACTATTAGCTTAGAGTAGCAGCTCCACACTGTGTATAGAGACACATAATTAGCTGCTAGCGGCTTGTCAGCCGGGGGACTAAGATTAAATATCGTCAGCCAGAGGGGGTCGGCATTGGAGATCACTTACTTTTTCACAACAACCTACCGATACATCTCTAATTGTATCTTTTATTTGATTTCCTTTATTCTTAACAAGAAACATTATTTCAACGAATTGGATTTTTTTCAAGTCAACAGATGGACAATACAAACACACACACTGTATGGACAAAAGTCACTTGGTCGCAACTCTTGTCGACTAGCTTCCTTTCTTGCACGCACATAATGGCAATTGAAGAGTGTTGGGGAGTGTCATTGCAGTTGGAACTAATTAATGCATTACACTAATTTGTATTGCAAAAGTTGATCCAGAGTCAGAGTCAGAAGAAGTGCGCCGTCTGTACATAAGAAATGTTCTACAAGCTGATTAATCCCTTTGGTAGAGTTATAATTACCAGCACAGATGAAACAAACTGCTGTACTTTGGCCAGTTTTTGGTCAACACCACCTGGAAAAGTAGCAGTACTCCCGATGACCCAATAATCAGCTCCAAAGCTCAACAAAGAGTAATTCACTCCAAGATTTTTCAGTTCTTAACATTTTTGATCATTATAGTTTACAGCTAATAAAACCCCTAAATTCAGTATCTTATTACATTTAAAAAAGTTCATTATTTATCTGCTGGTTCATACTCTCATCAAAAAACAAACCGCGAAAACTTCCTGAGCCTTTAAATAGTCTGTTTGTCTCACCCACCACAACATACTTAAAATACTTGGATGACACAGCCATTCTTGCACTCCTCTCCAACAGTCAATCCATCTTGGACTATCATAACACAGTCAAACATTTCACAGAGTCATGCACAGACAGTTATCTGAAAATCAATGTCAATAAAACAGAAGAAATATGGTTCAACCCCCCCTCAACTCAGCACCCCATCATCATAAACACACAAACAGTTAAAAAAGTTGACACTTTTAAATACCTGGGCGTAACCTTGGACAATAAACTCACCTTTGAGCAGCACACCACGGACATTCAAAAAAGAAGTCAACAAAGACTGTCAGCCATCCGTAAACTTAAAGAACTATATGTTGCACCTCAACCTGTTATTACTTTACCAAAGCATCGTTCAACCCATCCTTCTGTACTGTTCCACATGTTTTTTTTTACTATGCTTTGTGTAACCAACCGGACCAAACTCACACGCATTACAAACATACCAGCTAAAATCATCGGCCTACCCACACCCAACATTTCAGATCTAAACCACAGGTCCATCATTTGACTGGCAAACACAATAGTCCAGGATATGACTCACCCACTACACCAGTTCATCATCCCACTACCATCAGGGCGCAGGTACAGAACTATCAAATTCTGGAGGGCTAGCCTCGGGAAAAACCTTATCCCTGTAGCTATAGCCGCCCTAAACAGCAGGCCTGGCCGACCTGTCTGACAAGCCTGTAAATGTGTTGGTCATGTACAATGTCTTTTTGTTATTTTTGTTTGTGATGTGTAATGTCTATTGTTTAAATGTACGGCAGTGAAAATTAATTTCCCCAACGGTGACCAATAAATCTAAATCAAATCAAATAACTTGCTTCTGCGGTTTGAGACTCTTTACTATATCACTTTGACTAAACCCCTCTTTTTTTTCACGGGACAATACTGTTAATACGAGGGCTGTCCTGATACCACGCCGTTATTCAACCATTGAGTATTGGCCAATACAGACGTTGATACGATACGATGTCCGCAGTGATCATACATACTTGTATTATTTTGTAGTGTGGAATGTTAGAAAAAGGTTTGAGCAAGTGAAATGAGTCAAACACAGAACAATGGTAGGTATGAAAAACACTAACTAATTTATTATTAATGTTAAAGTTGAAGAGGAGTGGTATTTGTGTTTTTTGGCTGACACTTAGTTGCCACAATAATTAACTAAATTGAGATCCTGACGCGGTAAATTGAATGACGCGGACACGCTTGTTACCGGACACTTTCTAGTACATTTCTGCCTTGGGGACTTTGTATCTGTAAGGAATATGCAACTAGATGTATTCGATACTTGTTTATTTTGACAAATGTTAACATGACAAACATCTACAAACTTTACAAAAGCCCAGGGGCCCCAGCACAACATCCCCACTTACAGACACACCAACTACGGCTGTAATGCAAGTACCATTAAAAAAAAAAACTCATCAGAAGTTACTCACCAGTTACTCAGTATTTTAGAAGTTTATTTCTCTGAATACTTACTCTTACTTAAATTGAATGACCACTTTTTTACTTTTACTTGAGTCAGTTAAAGCAGTGCTTCTCAATTATTGTCCGTCACCCCCCCCCCCCCCCCCCCCCTGATGTTCATATTTCTGTATTTTATGTGTATGTGTCAAGATAGTTTTTTGTTGTTTTTTTACTAAAGTTAAAGTTGAGATTACACTATTGCCTCTCACGCCCGCATTTCCTCCCGACACCTCATGGCCCCCTCTGACAGCATTTTCACCCATCCACCCGAGGTTAATTCATATTTTTGGCATGTACGTGTGTCAAAATACTTATTTACTATTATTAAAAGGTACTATTTTGCAATTGCCTCTCACGCTCCCTGACGTTAATATTTACAGTTGTGCTCATAAGTTTTCATACCCTTGGAGAATTTATGATTTCTTGGCCATTCTTCAGAGAATATGAATGATAACACAAAAACCTTTCTTCTTAATGGTTGTGTGAAGCTATTTATTGGCAAACATCCGTGTTTACTCTTTTTAAATCAAAATGACAAAAGAAAGCACCCAAATGACCCTGATCAAAAGTTTACATACCCCAGTGACTTTGATCTGATAACATGCACAAAAGTTGACACATACAGGTTTGAATGGCTAATCAAGGTTCCAATCCTCACCTGTGACCTGTTTGTTTGTAATTAATGTGTGTGTATAAAAGGTCAGTGAGTTTCTGGGCTTCTGACAGACCATCGCATCTTTCATCCAGTGCTGCACAGATGTTTCTGGGTTCTGAGTCATGGGGAAGGCAAAATAATTGTCAAAGGATCTGTGAGAAAAGGTAATTGAACTGCCTAAAACAGGAAAGAGGTATGAAAAGATATCCAAGGAATTGAGAATGCCTATCAGCAGTGTTCAAACGCTGATTAAGAAGTGGAAAATTAGGGATTCAGGTAGACCAGCAAAGATTTCAGCCACAACTGCCAGGAAAATTGTTCGAGATTTAAAGAAAAATCCACAAATAACTTCAGCTGAAATACAGGACTCTCTGAAAAATTGTGGTGTGGCTGTTTCAGGATGCACAATAAGGAGGCACTTGAAGAAAAATGGGCTGCATGGTCGAGTTTGTGCATGTTATCAGATCAAAGGCACTGGGCTATGTAAACTTTTGATCAGGGTCATTTGGGTACTTTCTTTTGTCATTTTGATTTAAAAAAAAGAGTAAACACAGTTGTTTGCCAATAAATAGCTTCACACAACCACTAAGCATGAGTGGAAGAAAGGTTTTTGTGTTATCATTCATATTCTCTGAAGAATGGCCAAGAAATCATAAATTCTCCCTGGGTATGTAAACTTATGAGCACGACTGTATTTTTTATCTGTATGTGTCAAAATAGTTAAAACCAACATTAAAATAAGTTATCATGCTACTACCTCTCACGCCCCCCCCACCCCCCCACACACTATTTAAGAAGCACTACATTAAAAAAAGGCAGTTTGAAACTTGCTCAATTACATTTTTCTAGAAGACAGAATTTTTCACGCCCCTAAATTGAATGTTTATTTTAATAAATTTGTATGTGTCAAAAAATAGGCGTTTGCCTCTCACGCCCCCCTACACGTATCCAACTTGTTGAGAAGATGAGTGGGGCACCATGCAGCCTTGCAAAAGCTGCACAGCATTAACAGTCAGCAACATGAGTGACAACAAACAAAAGGCACGCCGTCCTCAAATAAAACATAGTGCGGCTTTTAATACGCGTTTCCCACCCGCAGGAGAGACCACCACAACAAACGCAGCATCTGCCTATTGAGGACGACGTGGTGCTTTTGTTGGCAGCGCGCAGGTGCCTGCAAAACAAGCCCGTCACGACCTCCTGCAGCTTCTCTACCAGGCACCCTAACACCGCTTTAACATGCTCGGCTAGAGACACAAACTTACCCGGAAAGTGGCCGCCGCCGCTGGGGGGCTTTTGGAGTGTCCTGCCTCCGTATCACGCCGACATTTGTTACTGTCACTTTATTGTGGCGACGCAAAACATCCGGCTGGCTTCGAGCGTGACCCCGCCTGAGTGAGTCAAGCTCAATGTGGTGACGACACGACTAACTTTCTGGGTGCCTTTCAAAATAAAAAACCACGAGACTACTTTGCTCTAGGAGTTCTACGACGGCGTTACTGCTATACTGAGCAACACCGGCCTAACATTGCTTTGTTCGTATGGCATACTTCATTAAATTGAGGTGAGTGTCGTTTAGTTGATTTTAGACGTTCGGTTGGCATACCCTGTGGAGTTTTATTTTCCCCAAAAGCGGAAACTACTTTTATTCTACTTTGGTTTAATGCCGCCTTTAAGGATGTATACCGCCCTCTGCTGTTTCGGATTAGGTAAGACCATAACAGACTCTTGTTACCTGCTATTTAACTAATACATTAATACAAGTAAACAATTTTAAAACTAATTTATTATGTAACACTGTGTATTTTAAATAGTAAATGACTTAGACCTTTTAAAAAAAAAATCGTACTCTTACGGAGCCTACTGAAAGTGCATTAAACTACTTTTATTCCACTTTGGTTTAAACATGTATACCGTCCTCTGCTGTTTCGGATTAGGTAACACAAACCATAACAGACTCTGCTATTTAACAAATACAATAATACAATTAAAAACTAAACTATCATGTAACACTGTCTTTTAAATAGTACATTACTTACATACCTTTTTAAAAAAAAATCATACTCTTTAGTAGCCACAGGAAGTGCATTAAGGGCTTGCCGTGAGCAACAGCGCCCTCCTGTGTGCTATGAAGTTATTAGTTTATTAGTTTATTAAGGATCCCCATTAGTCTACACCGCAGTGGAGACTATTCTTCCTGGGGTCCAGGCAAAAAACATCACACAATCACAAAACAAAAGATTAAAATGCAGTACAACATGATCAAATAATAAAATGTTGTAATACAAAAATAGCAACAACAAAGAACCAAAAAAATAATAATAACTTCGAGTTTACATAATATTGTTCATACCAAAGATAAAAAGAGCAATATAAAAATATATATATATATATTTTTGCAAAAAAATAAACATAAAACAAAGAACCAATGGCCTAAAATATATACATTAGTGTACCAAAGACAAACAGTAAGTGACGAAAAAAGTTCCATCCACCATTTTCTACTGCTTGTCCCATAATCAATAAAATAGTCAATAAAAACAGTCATGACATTAGGTACAATCTAGAATAATCTCTTTCCGCAATACTTCTCCTCTTAGTCTATTCTTAAAACCCACTCTGCTGGTGATTGATACCAGATATTGTGGAAGTCGATTCCAGTAAGTGATTGCCCTATACATTACAGTCTTTTTCAAAACATCACTTTTGGGTTTAAGACGGGTGAAAGCACCTCTTAGGGCTAACCTGGTACCATAGTTGTGACTTTCACTAGCAAGCAACAGCTGAGAATACAGATATGAAGGTTTATGGTATGTATAGATTGTTTTTAAAAATAGAATCAAACTACACGCTACTCTTTCACCAACTCTCATCCATGACAATTCATTATGCATGATCTCAACGCTGGTTCTAAATGAGCAATGGAGAGCGAGTCTGGCAGCTCTGTTTTGGGTAAGCTGGATTTTATTGAGTTCTTGTTTAGATGCATTAGACCAGATTGCTGGGCAGTAGTCAATATGTGACAATACAAGGGATTGTATAACTTGTTTCGTAGTTGTGTTAGTTAAAAAATAGGCACTTCTTCTTATGATTGAGATGCTTCTGCTCATTTTTGTTACTATGTTATTAATGTGAGTGGCCCAAGATAGTCTTTCATCTATTGTAACTCCCAGCAACCTGGCCTCTTTAACTTGTTCAATATGAACTCCGTTCAAAGAAACATTCAATATGCGTTCTTTTCTATGAGCATGTTTTGAGCAAATAACAAGACATTTTGTTTTGGAAATATTAAGTTTCATCTTATTTTCTGTAACCCATTTAGAAATCTGCATAACCTTGTCTTGTAGTATACTGCTCAGGTCTGTGCAATTATCAGCATAAGCATATATTGTTGTGTCATCTGCGTAAATTGCACAGCAACCATTCTTTAAAATACATGACATATCATTTACAAATATTGAGTATAATAAAGGTCCCAGGCAACTTCCCTGGGGAATACCACAATATAATGTTTTAATATTTGAAAGGGTTCCATTGAACATGACACATTGCTGTCTGTTGACTAGGTAGCTTTTCATCCAGTTAATCGCTGAGAGTTTAAAACCATAAGCAGACAGTTTTATAAGTAGTAGTTTGTGGTCAATAATATCAAAAGCAGCACTAAAATCTAATAGCACTGTGCCAACTAATAATTTACTGTCAATTTGTTTTAGCCAGTCATCTGTTAATTGTGTGAGAGCTGTGCATGTTGAATGGCCAGTTTTATATGCATGTTGAAAGTCTGAATTAATGTCATTTATAGAGAAATAATTTTGAATTTGCTTAAATATAATTGTTTCCATTAATTTTCCTAATACTGGTAAAATGCTAATTGGCCTACTATTCGATCCAGTGAATGCTTCTTTCCTATTTTTTGGTAGAGGAGTTACTCTAGCAACCTTCCATATTTGAGGATAGATTCCTTCTTTAAAACTTAAGTTAAAAATATAACATATCGGACTGGCTATTATTCCAGCTGACAATTTTAAAAGTCTACTATCTAGATTATCATGACCACAAGGTTTGTTAGATTTCAACTCAGACAATAGATTTTCAATTTCCAATACATTAGTGACTGAGAATTCAAATTTACATTTTTTGTCCTGCATGATATCATTTTTAATAAGTGACTCAGATAGAATACAATTTACAGGCAGCATGCCATTTCTTATAGTATCAACTTTACTTATGAAATAATTGTTGAAGTAATCAGCAATTTCTTTGGGCTTGGTGATAAAGCCTTCACCTGATTCAATAAATGCTGGTGTTTTTCCCATTTTATCTCTACCCATGATTTGATTGAGAGTACTCCAAAGTTGTTTTCCATCATGTTTAATTTCTTCAATTCTAGATTGGTAGTACACCCTTTTTTTCTGTTTATTTAATTTGGTGACTTTGTTTCTTAAAGAGCGATATGCTAGCCAGTCCTCTGAGCTACCTGAATCTACCGCAACTCTTTTCCGTATATCTCTATCTTTCATCAAGTTTCTCAGGTCAGAGTCAAGCCAAGGGGCTTTGACAGATCTGACGGTGAGCTTCTTGATGGGTGCATGCTTATCACAGACAGAAGAAAATGACTTCATGAATTCATGCAGAGCTGCTTCAGTATGCTTTGACTCAAATACACTGCCCCACTGTATGTTATGTACGTCTTCAATAAAGGCATTATCACAGAAATGTTTGTAGAGTCTCTTATACATAATTGTAGGTCCAACTTTGGGGACTTTCACTTTTCTTGCTATAGCAATCATGTTATGATCACTAAATCCAATTGGCACAGAAACAACCTTTGAGCATTTATCTACTGAATTAGTAAAAAGATGATCTATGCAAGTTGAAGACAATACACCTGAATTGTTCATATTTATTCTGGTTGGTAGATTTATCATTTGAGTTAGGTTACATACAGTGGCAGTGTCATTAAGCTTTCTTTTCATAGGGCAGTTTTTTGAGAGCCAGTCAATATTTAAGTCTCCTAAGAAATACATTTCTCTGTCTGTGTCAGAAACATTCTGAAGCATTGCACACATTTTTTCAAGATATGCTGCATCAGAGGAAGGTGGTCTATAGCAGCAGCAGATTAGTAATGGCTTTAGATGTGGCAAGTGAACCTGGATCCAGATTGCTTCTACATCTGTCAAGTCCAGATCTCCTCTTTGCTTTATTGGAATGTGGTCTTGTACATAAAAGGCTACTCCTCCCCCGTGTTTGTTTCTATCAAGTCTAATTATATTGTAACCTTGTATAAATATTTCAGTATTGTCAATTGAATCATCCAAATGAGTTTCAGAAATTGCTACTATATGTAGATCATTTTCAAACATTATTTTACTCAACTCAATTACCTTGTTTTTCAGACTACAGATGTTCAAGTGGGCAATTCTTAGTCCTTTTTTGGGAAGTTTGATAGACATTTAAAGTTAATAAGGATTTACAGAATAGATGTCAACTCTAAAAACACAAAAAACATATAGATCAGCAAACCACACACTATGCAAATTTATCCAAATCATTTAAGTTCCTGACCATTAGCACTTGTGCCTGCTCAGGTGCACCATTTAGCTTTATGTAGACTTTGCAGTTGGACGACCATGTTGCTTGTATTTTTCCCTCTTTGCGTAGGTACCGAGCTCTTTTAGCAATATCAGCATTGCTCTTGGTTAAATGTTCATTGAGATAAACATTTGATCCCTTGAGCATCCTACTTTGTTGCAAAAGATTGATTTTGAATTTTCTATTTGCAAACCTCATAATGATGGTTGCCGGTTTGCTTTTATCTTTCTGAGGGAAACGGTGACAAGCTTCTATATTCTCCTTATTTATGCTAATTCCCTTTTCTTGGAGAAACTTCACCACCTGCCGCTCCACTGAGTCCAATTCTTGGTCCCTGGGCACTGATCCCTGGACCTCGGACCTCACTGCAGCAGCAAATGACGCAGGTCGCGTTGGCAGACCAGTAACAATGACATCGTTCATTCTAGTATATTGTTCTAAATCAGATAATTTACTTTTCAGTTGCACAATCATATTGTCTTTCTCTTCATTTTGCTTCTTCAGTTCCTTAATATCTTTCATCATGCCCATCAAAGTGTCTTGCTTACTTGTCATTGCTTCCATTTGGTGTGCCATAAACTCCACTGATTTCCGTAGCTCCTCATTGGATCTCTTTAGTTCTTCCATGTCTCTTTTGGTGGCCATTGTTAATGATAGCTGCTAGGCCTCTGTTGAAGCCTGGAGCCGGCCTGATGATAGCTGCTGGGCCTCTGCTGAAGACTGGAGCCGGCTTGATGATAGCTGCTGGGCCTCTGCTGAAGCCTGGAGCTGGCCTGATCTGGTGGAACAGGCTGGAGCTGCTGGAGGCGTAGAAGCTGCTGGTATCCTGGGCCTGGTGGTGTTAGCAGATCTAGATGCTGCTCTCTAGTGCAAATGCATACAACAGCTGGCCTGTCCTGATGGTGGTAGCTGCTGCTGCTGCTACTGAGGCCCTGGCCTGGTTGTGCTGGTAGCTGCTGCTGAGCTACCAGCACAGATTAATAAGAGTCTCAAACAGTAAAAACCATCCAACTCTTTTCTTTGCATATCCACTTAAATTAGCACTGGGTGGACAATTGGTACTTTGAATAAAAGTTGTATATGTCTAAAATACAAAATTATAGACAAAACTGGTTGAGATCAGCTCAGACCAAACACACACAGCCAGCCAGGAAGTTATGACAGTTACCAATAGCTAGAAGAAGAGGGGGACGGGCAGAAGTTTTAGTGTCAAATTGTTCATTGCGTAACTTTTCCTACGCTCACTTAAGAGGAAGATACATTTGAGAAATTTGCAGACATTTTTTTGTTTCTTGACCTTGTTGCTTCTTGCATTGTTATTTTACTCTGGTCTTAAGAATTCCATCAGGACTTGTGTACTTTCACAAGGCATTATGGCGTGATCAATGGTGGGCGATACTGATAGTCGACACCAGACTGAGGTCATCATTGAATAATTTTGCCACTAGTGCAAAAAGACAAAAAACACAATTATAAATACATTTAGTTTAAATGGTCATCATAACAAAGTTTATGGTATGTAAAACGTTTAATCGGTTGGTGAAAATGTAATAAAGACACAGGTAATCATTTTAGGCATGTAGAATCAGATTGGTAGTGATGTGCAATACTAATTTTTTTTTTTTCACCCGATCCGATACCAAGTAACATTCTGGCTTGTATTGGCGACACCGATACTAGAGCAAAAATACCAAACGTGTCTGCTAAAATTTAAGAAGTTGTTTACTTTCAAATAACATATCCAAAAACAACAGTACAGTAAACCGTGAAAACGTATGAAAAAAGGGGCAAAACATTGGAATTTGACAAAAATCTGAATTTTTTATTCTAATAAATATAAATGTAAAAAATATACTTACCTATAACGCAAAGTGTTGTCTTTAAATATAAATATGTTTTAGCTTTTTTTTTTAAATAAATTAAAATATTAATATTATTTATTTAATTAAAACTAATTTCAGTTTGCAGCACTTGGTGGAATAAGTTTAGACACTCCTGTTCTAAAATATTAGAAGCTTTCAAAATGAAATTAAAATACTTAAAATGTAAACAAAGTTCAGCTAGCTAGTAAATAAAATAATACTAATTCAGTAATTAATTGGAAAAATTACAACCATAAACACTGTAAGATGTTTAACTGAACATTAATATTTTTGTACAGGCAGAATTTTTGACACACTTGGTTATGCAGTTACACAATCGTATCATTTTGATTGTATTCTTACATTGGGGGGAAAATGTAAAAATGTAAGAAAAAGGTGAAAAAAATCAGTATGTAATGCGAAAAACTTAATCACTAATAATACAAAACTGACAATAATCACTTTTTAGTATGCAGGCCTTGGTGGAAAAAGTTTGGACACCCCTTAACTAAAGTATTGATATTTTGATTTGAGAATCAATATTAGAGCATACATATCTGGTATCGGCGGTATTGATATTTCAGCATCAATCCGCACATCTCTACAGATTAGTACAGGACTAGTTAAAAACCACTGTACCTAGACTTCCCAAATTTGGACTAGATTATCCCACATACCTTGATTCATAAAACCTTTATTGACTTTGTGAAAATGTGATACACATTTACCTCCTTTTTTTTCCAAATTGTATTCCACATAAAAAACACTATATTTGAAGTTCTCAAATCTGGACTGGAATATTCCACAGACCCTGAAGATGTATATATATACACAATTTGTGACTTGTGAAATATTACACCGTTGTTAAAATACAATAAATACTTTTTTCAGGCATGTAGATTAGATTAGTAAAAAGTGCATTGATCCAAACTGTGCTTTCATTACTGTGGGATAGCTAGACCTGTACTAATCTGGGTCTACATGCCCCAAAAGGGTTGATCATTAATGCAGTTTCACAAATATTAAAAGGTTCACAAATCCTAAACGTTAGGCCTCTTTAAACGGTTACTCTTTTTTTGCTGGGTTTGGGGATATTTTGTACCAGTGACGTTTTAGCAAAAAGTATCAGTCTGATATCAACTCTCAGTATCGCCCACCATTTGAATTAGAGGAGACTTTTTTAATACCAAATATTACCAGTACACATTTAAACACACATAATTTATTTAAGATAACTTTGGCCTTATGCGGCACAGAATAACACCGAATTGTAAATTATTTCAGATTTTATTCCATGGAAAAAAAAAGACCTTCAGGAAAATACAGTAATTCCTAACGTACACAGAGAGGACATACATTAGAGGTCAGAAAAGAAACACCCAGGTGGTAGTAAAACAAAACACACTGAGCATAATGCTGCAGAATCAGTGAAGTCTGGATTTGTGTCAGTAATATCACATGTGAGCAAATGTCCGTTTATTCCTGTACACGGCTGTCTAAATGAACGTACAAAAAGGGAATACAAAATACAAAAAACAGGAAAACTGCCCTCAAATGATCCATAAATATTCATATTGATGCACATTGGTTTGACAAAACAATGACTTCTGTAAACATTTTCAACTTAACGTGTGCATTACTATTTAAAAACCACAGCAGTCGCTTACTTAGACGGGAAACGTGGTCGAGACTAAAAACTAAGTCCGGGTTAAAAATATGCCACTTGTTTTGTCATCATCTGGAGTGGTTTTGGAACACTGCTGCACTTTTAGCCTTATTTCTCTTTCTCTCTGTAAGGTCAGTGAAGGCACCGCCCGTGCTGACGAGCAGGGGAAGTTGGGGGAACAAGGATGTTGTCCACTGCCGCGTGCGACTACCGTGGCAACTGGGCAATGGACGACAGCGGCATTGTCAATTTTGACAGGGAATATTAAAAGGAAACAGACTGAGGCGCAACATCGTCAATATAAGGTCCATTGTTGTATCCGATAGATGGCTGACTAAAGCCTTCCTTCAACTTTTAGGCTTCGTAAAACCTTTTATTAATAAGGCAACCTGAACTTAGACGCTACAGTCAGGTCTCATGCACTCAAGTTCCTTTGTGGTTACCTGCTGACTCTGCAAATCTAATTCACAGTTTACCCTACATTGTGAAGGACGCCCCAGGAAAAGAGTGAAAACGAGACAAATCGGGGTCCGTTTAGGGTGGATGACAAATAGCGACTCCTATCCACGTGCAGCCGTCACATAGAAAATGTACAGTGTATGAGAAGGTTGTGGACCATGCTTGGAAGGTGGTGGAGCTGATAATCTTACCCTGTCATGATCACCGTGGTCCACCGGAACACCTTAAACAAGGCAAACGAGTGTTTTTCTTTACAAAAAAACAAACAAAAAAACGCAAGAAGCCAAACGGCGAGTGGCGTGTGCGTGGTTCGTCCTCAGCTGTGCACATGCGGACCTTGCGCACGCACGAGATGCAAGGCTGCGTGAGGTCACCAAACATGATCACATCCCAGTAAGGTCAAGGGGAGGAGGCAGGCTTGGCTCATATATAGTTTACTATAAAACGCTCGTGCACGCACACACACACACACATACATACATACACACGCACGCACATACACAGAACGCAGCACCCCGCCCACCGCTGGCTATTTATTACGACGGATGTTGGTCTGAACACGAGAGAGCAAGCATCATCATTGTCACAGGAACTACCAGCTCATGAGGGAGGTGCGTCCCAGGGTCATGAAGTACACCTGACTAGCACCGCCAGCTCGCACCGAGGCGAAGAACACCTGCAGGACAGAGACAGGACAACTTAGACTCTCCTGTTCAAAGTTACGTCACATGGGAGAGGAGGCGGGGCGCACCTTGTCGTTCCGCTCGCACAGGAACTTGAGTCTCTGGGCTCTCTTGTGCATAAAGACACCATCCAGGTGGCCGGTCTCCACTGAGCGGATCTCGATGGCCTTTTCGCCCCAGCCCATGATCTGGTTGGACCTAATGTAGGCTGCAGACGGGAGACACGTTATTGGGGCTGCGGACACGACAACTGGAGACAGGATTCATGGCTCTTTGAAGGGAGCTCTTCCTTTGACCATGTGTAAATTAGTGTGTTTATTCATCTTAAGGCTGCAGCCTTAAGATGAACTAAACACACTTACTCTTAGGACCCAATAGGGATCTTCTCACTAAAGCAGGGGTGTCC
The DNA here is from genome assembly GCF_033978785.1 of Entelurus aequoreus. NCBI lineage: Eukaryota > Metazoa > Chordata > Actinopteri > Syngnathiformes > Syngnathidae > Entelurus > Entelurus aequoreus. The sequence continues at coordinate 88,268,688 of NC_084731.1, read as the reverse complement.
AAAGTGCGGCCCGGGGGCCATTTGCGGCCGGCAGCTAATTGTTTACCGGCCCGCCACACATTCTGCAAAAATTGCAAAATTGATAATATTGCAAAAATTTAAAAAAACATTTAAAAAAAAGTGGAATGAGGTGAAATCTATCAAGAAAAAGTTGCAATGTTGACACAAAGCTGCCATGCAGGCTGTTTTTTTTCTTTTGTCTTTGTTTATTTTTCTTTTTGCCATTGCTAAAAAAAAAAAAAAAAGACTAAAAATCTATGTTATAATGAATTATTACTTAAAAAATATCACTTTAAAATGTTATGTGGAAAAAATATTGCATATATTGTGTGGTTGCCATAAAAAACATCAAAGTTTTATTTGACAATAGAACATAATACAAACAAAATAATAGTTCAAACGTAAAATCGACAGATATATCTGAAGTTGATCTCGTAATTTAAGAGTTAAAAGTAAAAAAAATAACTAATAAAAATGTATCACTTTATGAGTGGGGGACCTTTTGGATCCCAAATATATTTAGTAGGATTTTATTTAACATTTCACTGTGATTACTCAAAAATATTAAAGAATTAAAATCAATGGTGTCCTGCATTATTGGTCTTTTAGGGCTCTAACTACTAAATACTGCATATTTCAGTTTTACTATAAAAAACAAAGTTGTCTTTGACAGAAAAGGCATAAAACCTTTTTTTTTTAATACTTTATATCAACCTGAAGTTGATAAAGAGATTTACTGTAAGCATTAAATAAAAAATAATAATAATTTGACTTATTTTTTACATTTTAATGACTGAGACCCTTTATGGTCCCCGGGAGCCCTACATGTTAAAAACAAAAAATTCATATATTTTGTTAAGGTTTGAAAATGAAAAATATCAAAATGGCCCCCACATGCTTGAATTTTTCCGTGTACGGCCCTCAGTGGAAAAAGTTTGGACACCCCTGCACTAAAGTGTCATAAGTCTGCAACATTTTTAACTTTCAACATTTTTAAACAACTTCAAATCTATCTATTAATATAGTTTGTAGAGACGCCGATAAATGCTTTAAAATGTAATATCGGAAATGATCGGTATCTGTTCCAACCTCCCGATTTTCCCGGGAGACTCCCGAATTTCAGTGCCCCTCCCGAAAATCTCCAGGGGCAACCATTCTCCCGAATTTCTCCCGATTTCCACCCGGACAACATTATTGAGGGCGTGCCTTAAAGGCACTGCCTTCAGCGTCCTCTACAACCTGTCGTCACGTCCGCTTTTCCTCCATACAAACAGCGTGCCGGCCCAGTCACATAATATATGCGGCTTTTACACACACATAAGTGAATGCAAGGCATACTTGATCAACAACCATACAGGTCACACTGAGGGTGGCCGTATAAACAACTTTAACACTGTTACAAATATGCGCCACACTGTGAACCCACACCAAACAAGAATGACAAACACATTTCGGGAGAACATCCGCACCGTAACACAACATAAACACAACAGAACAAATACCCAGAACCCCTTGCAGCACTAACTCTTCCGGAACGCTACAATACACACCCCCCGCTACCACCAAACCCCGCTCCCCTCAACCCCATCTCCCCTCAACCCCATCTCCCGAATTTGGAGGTCTCAGGGTTGGCAAGTATGCTCTAGTATACTCTGGACCAGACCTGGGCATTCTGCGGCCCGCGGGCAGCATCCGGCCCTTTGTGCATCCCTGTCCGGCCCGCGTGAGGCCAATCATAAATTACAAAATAAATTTTAAAAAGTATCTATGTCGAGTGTGCAATACAACGGTGCTGCTTTTGTTTTGAAAAGCGTTATTTGTATTACTTTCGTGTGGACGTATGCGCGTGTGCGATTGTGAGTGAATGCGAACAGCGCAATCACAAATTACAAAATAAAGTTTAAAAAACATCTATGTCGTGCGCGCAATACAACTGTGCTGCTTTTATTTAGAAAAGTGTTATTTATTTTTATTTTATGTTATTTCACACCCCCAGAGATGCAGCCATCAGGACAAGTTTCGTCATTTCTCACAAAAGCGCCAGAAAAAGTAAGGCGTTTTCTGACAGAGTTTATTAAGGAGTGCTTATTGGACTCTGTTGCGCTGTATGCCCGGAGACTTGGACTGTTTTTCGCTGGCTTTAATTGGATGAGATCTGCGATGTACGTGACACCGCCCAGCTGCTCTTCTTCTTACGTGGGATAACTGCAGACTTTCAAATCACGGAGTAGCTGGCAGCCATGCAGTCAGTTAAAGAGACAACCACAGGTAATGACTTGTTCACATAGGTAAATCCGTGTTAGGACTGAAATGGGACAAGCTGGCAGGTGTGACAATCCAATCCACTTTATGTATATAGCACATTTAAACAACAAAATGTTTCCAAAGTGCTGCACAACAATATTAAAAACAATATTCAAATATTATCCTTAGCTCCACCAATGACTGAATAAAAAGAAAAAATAATTACATATAAAACCAATATTATTATTATTATTATTAGCCTTTATTTAACCAGGTAAAATCCCATTGAGATCAAAGATCTGTTTTCCAAGGGAGACCTGGCCAAGAGGGCAGCAGCAAGGTTACATTAAAAACAGTAAACAAATACATAAAACATCACATTTACGACATTAAAACTTATATAAAAAACAATATAAAATAAATATGATTAAAAACGATTTTTAACAACAGATGGTTGTCCAAATCTGACAGGGAAAAATGTTGGATAATGCAGGATAAAGTGACAGAAATTAACCCTGTGCAGAAATTGACATTTTTGTATTGTATTATACATCAGGAAGTGTTGTGTAAGACAGTGTTAAAAATAAAACCATCAAAAGCAATCTGCTTTTGTATAAAGTTAAGTTAGGTTAAATTAAATTATTATTATTATTAGTTATTATTATAATCATTATTATTTATCTTACGGTATATAAAAAATAATATTGAGCAAAATTTAATTGAAATATTGTTGTGTGGCCCTCCAGCAGTGCTCGGGTTGCTTATGCAGCCCCCGGTAAAAATTAATTGCCCACCTGGACTGAAGCTGTGTGCCTTCATTGTTTTTGTAGCTGTTGTTTTGAGGCATGTTTAAAAAAAATTAAAAATAATGCACTTTGTGAAAGTCAAAGTATAGTATTTCCCATAGTTGTTGGGTATTAGGATTATCTCAGGGTGAGCATGTCCCAAATTCCAAGCTGCTGTTTTGAGGCATGTTAAAACAAATAATGCACTTTGTGACTTCAATAATAAATATGGCAGTGCCATGTTGGCACTTTTTTCCATAACTGGTGTTGAAGTTGTTCTCTTATTTTGGAAAACCTTGTTTTTGATTGATTGATTAAAACTTGTATTAGTAGATTGCACAGTACAGTACATATTCTGTACAATTGACCACTAAATGGTAACACCCGAATAAGTTTTTCAACTTGTTTAAGTCGGGGTCCACGTTAATCAATTCATGGTAAAGTTACATTGTTTAATGTAGGGGTCACCAACCTTTTTGAAACCAAGAGCTACTTCTTGGGTACTGATTAATGCGAAGGGCTACCAGTTTGATACACACTTAAATAAATTGCCAGAAATAGCCAATTTGCTCAATTTACCTTTAACTCTATATTATTAATAATTAATGATATTTACACTTAATTGAACGGTTTAAAGGAGAAAACACGAAAAAAATGACTATTAAATTTTGAAACAGTTTATCTTCAATTTCGACTTTTTAAAATTCAAAATTCAACCGAAAAAAAGAGAAAAACTAGCTAATTTGAATCTTTTTGAAAAAATTAAAAAAAGAATTTATGGAACATCATTAGTAATTTTTCCTGATTAATATTAATTTTAGAATTTTGATGACATGTTTTAAATAGGTTAAAATCCAATCTACACTTTGTTAGAATATATAACAAATTGGACCAAGCGATGAGGTGGCGACTTGTCCAGGGTGTACCCCGCCTTCCGCCCGATTGTAGCTGAGATAGGCTCCAGCGCCCCCGCGACCCCAAAGGGAATAAGCGGTAGAAAATAGATGGATGGATGGATGAATGGACCAAGCTATATTTCTAACAAAGACAAATCATTATTTCTTCTAGATTTTCCAGAACAAAATTTTAAAAGAAATTCAAAAGACTTTGAAATAAGATTTAAATTTGATTCTACAGATTTTCTAGATTTGCCAGAATAATTTTTTTGAATTTTAATCATAATAAGTTTGAAGAAATATTTCACAAATATTCTTCGTCGAAAAAACAGAAGCTAAAATGAAGAATTAAATGAAAATGTATTTATTATTCTTTACAATAAAACAAATAAATTTACTTGAACATTGATTTAAAATGTCAGGAAAGAAGAGGAAGGAATTTAAAAGGTAAAAAGGTATATGTGTTTAAAAATCCTAAAATCATTTTTAAGGTTGTATTTTTTTCTCTAAAATTGTCTTTCTGAAAGTTATAAGAAGCAAAGTAAAAAAAATAATGAATTTATTTAAACAAGTGAAGACCAAGTATTTCAAATATTTTCTTGGATTTTCAAATTCTATTTGAGTTTTGTCTCTCTTAGAATTAAAAATGTCGAGCAAAGCAAGACCAGCTTGCTAGTAAATAAATACAATTTAAAAAATAGAGGCAGCTCACTGGTAAGTGCTGCTATTTGAGCACCGCGTTGGTGACCCCTGGTTTAATGCATCCAGCGGGGCATCACCACAAAATTAGGCATAATAATGTGTTAATTCCACGACTGTATATATCGGTATCGGTTTATATCGGAATCGGTAATTAAGAGTGGGACAATATCGGACATCTCTAATAGTTTGTATTGTTTGTTTTATGGCCTGTCAAAAAATTTTTTTTTTTCTTAATGGAAAAATGCAAACTATTAGGGGTGCTCCAAAAAAAATCGATTCATCTCTAATTCGCAATTTTGATCGCCAATCACTTAAGATTTTTGTGTGGATGATGTAGCAAGCGTAAAACATACACGGAGAATGTCTGCAACTTGTGAACAAGAGAATGACAGGCGAAACATCTTTTAAGACAAACTAAACAGTCCAATCGATTGAATGCCTTAAGAATACGATGACCTGGATGAATGAGAACATCCGTAGCGGAATATAGGGAAGACTTGTGTTTTTTTCTGTAGTTGTATAATGAATTAAAATAGTACAGTATTTTGACAATGAGTTCAGAGTACATGCTTTGACTGCCATTTAGTGTCTACTTTTAAATATGCGACATAAAAAAATAGGTAAAACATCAGTATTTATTTTCCCATTTTTGTTAAAGTGCTGTGTTTTTTGTGTTAAAGGGTACAAGGAACACTTAAAACATCAATAACAAAATCACAATTCAAAAGTCGATTAAACAACTCTTGCCGCAACTTTGTGAAATAGGTGCCGCAAATTCAGGCTTTTTAGATCCCAACAATCCCAAAAAAACACACTCCATCCAGCTGTATAATCACTCGCCATACAGCAATAGATGATATCTGTCTATTACCTGACCGCTTCTATGTTAGCTACCTCTCTTTGTTTATAATGTCTTTTTTCTGCTGTATCTACTCTTTATTTTATGCTGCCCTTTTTTTTTTTGCTGCAGCTGTTACATATACCCGAATATTGTACATGGTAATTGGGATTTGTTATATATTGTATACTAATATAATATAATATATCAGTATATATTATATATTATACACTGTATATATAATATGTAAATATTACACATATGTTATATTTTATATTACTACTACGGTACATTTTTTGTCTACTTTATACCTGCATTATCCTTTCCATCCTTACACTTTCCATCCTTTGTAACTGAGCTACTGTGTGGAACAATTTCCCTTGTGGATCAATAAAGTTTGTCTAAGTCCAAGTCTAAGTTTAAAAAGCCCTGGAAATCCTTTACGGACTGAATAATCCCCTTCCTTAAATTAACTGCGAGCGCACGTATAGCTGCTTTCACAGAAACGCAAACTCGGTGATGTCAATATTCTTCACGAGAGGGCAGCGTGAGCAATTTGTACATAAAACCAACTCTCAAACCTAAGACTCAACTCCTAATCGGTTCTCACCAGTCACGCAAAAGAGCCGTTGAAGGGACTCTAATCGTTTATGAACGATGGAGCCACTTACCCACTGAAGTCGGCATTTCCCCCCACTGCAGCACCACGTCCTTGGTGATGCGCCCGTAGGTGTTGACGTAGACGCCCTCGTCCTCGTAGCACACAAGCAGCTCGATTCCGTCGGTGTTGGGCAGGATGATGATGGCGTGGCACTGAATGCTGGTCTGGATCTGAAGGCCAACAAGGAACCGTTTAGGGAGGGAAAGGCAAACAAGGTAAGGGTGAGGGCGCTTACGTGAGTGGGTAGGTAGATGTCGTAAACGGCGCCTGAGTCCACATCCACAGCATGGAAGCCTGAGCAGGAGCCATAGATGACCTTTAACCTCTGACCCTCCTCCACTGTCAGGTCCACCAGCAGAGGCTTGTGCACCAGGTCGCCAAATGACTTAAAACAAGCGAGGATGAAGTCGTTAGCAGACACGAGACAAAGACGAGAGGGACACAAATATCTGACTGGAGGGGCCTTGCTCACCTTGAAGGCCATGAACTTGTGGTACGGTTTGGGGGCCCAAGCATAAACCTCCACTGAGTTCTTCAAAGCCAGCACTAAGAATTTAATCCTCTCGTATTTTACTGGAACACAAAACCACACAATCACAAGGAGACGATTCCTCGCAGACAGTATAAGTGCTGCACAATTACGGCCAAAATAATCAACACAATTATTATTTTTATCAATATTGAAATCACGATTAGTCAATGTGTTAGTTTAAATATAAAGTTTCCCTCAGCTCGGCGATTTACTTGCGGTACTGGGGTTCCGTAGTTGGGGGGGACGTGAACGTGATCGTGTAATTTATAATTAAACCAAATAAACGTTACACATATATTTAAATACATGTCTGTGTGTTTTTGTTTATTGCTGGTATCAACATTTCATCTTTTTCTCAGTACATGATGACCTTAGCTCTAAGGGTGCGATGATTTGTGAAAATTGTCAGTTAAATTCATTTAAGTAAATTCATTTGTCGACAATAGTCGGCGTCGTCATCGCTTGAGTTTTTCCAGACTGATCTGAGTCAGCGCGGCCATTTTCAACAACAACGCAGGTGAGAAACATTTTAAGTGTTGGAGCCAAAAATATCTTGCTCATTTTGCAAAGCGGACCTTGTTTTTTATGGAGGTACATCGCGATATGGGAGAATTTAAAGCGGCAGCATGATGTCGGACAACTGTAGGACACAACCTCAACTTGGTAAAATAGTTAGCGTTAGAGATGTCCGATAATATCGGCCGATAAATGCTTTAAAATGTAATATCGGAAATTATAGGTATCTGTTTCAAAATTATCGGTATCGGTTTCAAAAAATTAAATTTATGACTTTTTAAAACGCCGCTGTGTACACGGACGTAGGGAGAAGTACAGAGCGCCAATAAACCTTAAAAGGCACTGCCTTTGCGTGCCGGCCCAGTCACATAATATCTACGGCTTTTCACACACACAAGTGAATGCAAACCATACTTGTTCAACAGCCATACAGGTCACACTGAGGGTGTCCGTATAAACAACTTTAACACTGTTACAAATATGCGCCACACTGTGAACCCACACCAAACAAGAATGACAAACACATTTCGGGAAAACATCCGCACCGTAACACAACATAAACAATACCCAGAACCCCTTGCAGCACTAACTCTTCCGGGACGCTACAATATATACCCCCGCTAACAAAATTAGGCATAATAATGTGTTAATTCCACGACTGCATATATCGGTATCGGTTGATATCGGAATCGGTAATTAAGAGTTGGACAATATCGGAATATCGGCTAAAAAGCCATTATTGGACATCTCTAGTTAGCGTGCTAGCTAGCTAACAAGTGTGAGATGAAGTTGTGTGAAAAATAAATTGACCTATCATTTTAGCCAAAGTACGCCAGCTAAATTTTGTCTACAGCAAATCAAGTACTTTTTGTACCTTGGAACTTAAGGTGTGAAGCAGCTCCAATTGTGCAAAGAAGAAAGGCACAAAATATTATGTCAATCACACACACCAACATTAGACACCACGGTGCCGATATCATAAAATTATAAAATCTATCATACAGCTAAAATGTTCAGAATTAATCGAGTCTTTTAGATCGCTAAAAATGCCAGGAGTTAATCATTAAACAGTAAGATATGTTTAAACACATCGTCATTACAAAACACTTGTTCTTTTTTTGAGGAAGTGAGATTGCTTTGGTGTTTGTTTTTTTGTGGCTACTTTGACTGTCCTTTGTTTTTATTAAAAAAATACTTTTGTCAGCACTGGGCCTGTCTTTGCTTTTAAAGCAGTGCTTCTCAAATATTTCCTTTTATGCCCCCTCTAGGGAGAAGAAAATGTGACTATAAATAATATAATTTGTCTATAAAATTGTTATAAGTATATCTCTGCTTAACATTGTAAGCATATTAACATTAAAAGAAACAACACAACGGTCTTTCCTCGTCTCCCACCGTGGTTACAGTGAAACCAAGTGCTACATACGCCTCATCATATGTTCCCTGAGGTCACACGCGCCCGCCTGGCATCGCACACCCCCAGATGGATATTTGAGGACTGCTTTTAAATGGACAAACGTTTGCTAGTTATTTTAGTTTTCGTAACAGCCTAATGAGCAGCAGAGTTACAGTATGAATACATAAATATGAATGAATTAGTCATCTTTGTTTGTTAGCACATGCCAAAAATATCTTAAAGCTGAATTTCAAAGCAGATTGCTAAATCACGCTTATAATTATAATCCAATTAGCTGACTAATCGTTAAGATAATTAATGACTATTTGACTATCATAATAGTTGTTAGCCCAAATTATCTCTATCCATTTGGCCCTCGTGTCATTAATTGGACATGCCTGCTTGACCCAAACATACAATTGATCGTTTGTTGTGTGAAACATGTACCTTAATTTCCAGTCTATAAGACGCTACTTTGTCCCCCAGACTTTGAACTCTACGCTTTATCAATAGAGCGCCTAATTTATGGATTTTTTTACAGGTTCTCAAATGAGCCTCGTCACATCAGACCACGGTCACAATGGACTAATAAAATAGTTCACATTAAATCAAAAGAACTATGCAGTCACTCATTTATGAGAAGACACAAAAAAATCTACCACCACCAACAGGCTCCGAAGGTCCGGATGGCTAAACGCGAAAAAAGAAGGCACAAAAACAGAGGAAACCGGCCTCCAGACAAAATTCTCGCCACGGGACGAAGCAACCCTGAGTCCTCAACTCCGACATGGAAGAATGCGGCCCCAGCGTGCATTCCGAGGAGGACGACAACTGCGCTCACCGGTAGGCTGAAAGCGTGTTACAGGCACTGTCTTTTCTTAAATTTATGAATGTACACAAATGTCTGTCTAAACATTTCATGTTTCAATGTGAACACCTGAGGCTAGTAGACGGGTGCGCTCAACATATGCACAAAATAAAATGTGTCCTAAAACTAAGTGGGTGCGGTTTAAAAACAGATGTGCTCTAAAGCCCAGAAGTTACGGTATATCAAATGACAAAATACAATTATACAGCGTTATGTAGTCCATCTAGTTTAAAGGAAATAGTCATCACATCCCACTTAGGGCTTAACTCTATAGCAAATTTTTAAACATATTTGACATATTTTTTGCCTCACTGAAGCATAAAAATTGCTAGATGAACTACAAATATCAATACTACACTAGTATTGTCAGTAGATGAGACCATGGCTCCTAAAGTCAGTACAGTTGTCTTATTTTCTATTATGTCCACTAAATGTTTAAAAAACAAGTGTAAAAGTGACGATGTGTGTTTTTTGATGTCTCGACAGCTTTAATAAGGTTAAAAAACATATTTTGATGGTCATAAAAAGTTTTATATTCTAGCTATGAAAAAATTATATTTCTAATTAATAATTCCTACTTTGCTGAAATTAATCTACCGCGGTCATGCCTGGAACCAGTTAACAGCGATAAACGAGGGACAACTGTATTCCCGCGAAAGATTCCTTTGATGCGTAATTAAATTTACGCATTTCTTTGATTCATACGGTAAAGAGGGTGCATGAAGTCCAACATTGGTTGAGCTGGCGTCCACACCATGTTTAACATCTTAAGGCCCAAGCTGTTTGTTTACATGCTTTTATTTATTTCTCTTTGCTATTTGGGCTTATTGGACCCTAATTAGTATAAAAACTAAAAATCATCTTTTAATATGATGTACTTAGTTCAAAAGTGCACAAACGTGTACTTCATGTGAAGTGACATGCAAATTTTTATTTTTACACTTTTTTTTCCAAATTCCATTGTATGTTATACTCTTCTGACACCACCAGATGGCAGTATAAGTGTCCATATGTCGGCATAAGACCCCAATTCAGTAGTGTACACAATTTTGGAAATAAGAGCTAAAAGGTGCTGTCCACGCATGTGGCCACTAAGGCCTTTAGAGGTTAATATCAGCAGTGCAGTCTTAAGCGCACGCCGAGTTAGACTTCACAAAAGTGAAACAGGCAAACCGGCTGCAGCAGCCCGAGAAAGTTTGTTAATGCTGGCTGGTGTGATCATGGAGCTCGGTGCGCATACACAATGGCCTCTGGCATGGGCCGTAGCCGCTGCTGCTCTTCTGCCCCCGACTGTAAAAGTGCTTGATTTGATAGGCAGCGGAGCCTAGTTGTTAAACGATCACCATTTAAAATGGCGACAGCCAGAATCGTGACTAAAACTCAATTAATTGTGCAACCTGAGTCGGTATCTCTCATCTTTGACGGCTTTGCCCACGTACCAACTTTGTAGTGGACGCATCCCTCCAGGTCGCCCACATTAACCCAGCCCTGTTTCTTCTCCACCTCTGGGTCATTATGCAGAATCTTGTTACGAAGCCATGACAGATAATAAACTCGCAGCTTGTTCTTTTTGCCTAGGAAAAGAACCCAAAGTCAACCATCCATTATGCCAATGCTTTGCCACGTTCATCAGTAACGTGGTCCATGAAGAGATGCGGTGCCTGTACCTGATATAGTAACTAGGACATTCAGACCCTCCAGGACGTCCATTTGCTGGATGCGCCGCCGGTTGATGAGGGGGTACACTTTCCCCTGACCGCTGCGATCCAGCAGCATCAGGCCGCTCTCGGTCCCGACCAGTAGGTTGACACCTGTGGTTGCAAACGCGGCTTAGAGACACTTGCCTAAAGGGAATGACATAACAGTACAAACACCTACCCCAAAGGGCAGCGCACAGGATCTCCGAGTTGAACCGCTTCTTATACTTCCGGATCTCTGGCGTGTCGCTGGGCGGACGTGTGTTGACGGGGTTGACATTAACCACTGAGCCTTTGCGCGACGGGTCAGACCTCAGTGGGTCTGCGAGACGTACGTCCTGCCCAAATACAGCTGTGCGCAGACAGAAGAGTTTGAAGACTCACATTTGACACAGCAAACTAGCCCACTTTTGACTCACCCATGTTGTTGAGTGAGCTGCCGCTGGATGGGGAGATCTGGAGAAGGCGAGGGTCGATGAAGGGAGTGAAGGAGGAAGATGATTTGTGTTTGGACATGGAATTGCTCTCCGATTGGCTCTGTCCGACACAGGAACAACATGACAGACTCAGCACAGAGTTACCAGATTGAACGACTAAACAGTCCTCACTCTGTTATAGCTCAAAGTATAGTGCTACCTTTGTTTTCGTATAATTTGGTTTTCCACTGGAATTCTTTCAGTTATCTTACGGTTATTGTGCGGAACCCACTAGTTTGTTTGAATCAAGTGCCCAAACAAAGAATTCCATGTGTTGGTGACTCAGCCTGTGTGGAGATATAGTGGTTCTTTTAGAGGTGGGTATTATACCCAGAGTCAAGCTACGGATTATTCTAATCATCTTTATTATGTGGTGCTTGCGGTTTAGTTGTTCATAAAACGCACACAGAAGAACGATGAACAATTATTGAATGAAAGAAGGTGAAAATACTGTTAAATGTACATATATGTGTGTAATACATATCAAATAGGACTGCACAATTAAGGGATAAAAAACAAACAATTATGCCAAAAATTGCAATAGTGATTTGATTTGAGATTTTTAGACTTTATTAATTTGAATGCAAAAAATTGCAAACATTATGAAAGAGGTTGCGTTACTTTTAGACTGTCATTCAACATGTTTGTCTTCTCAAGTTGCCACACATTAAAACAACATGCAATAATCTTCTTTCAGACATATTAGGCCGCTTGTCATAGCCTCATCGTCGTCCACACCTTTCAAACTAAGTTGATGTTGTACTGCTGTCACTGGAGATGTTCCTTCAGCCATTTTTACCATTTTTGTTATTAGCACACTGACTGCATCAGCTGCAACGCACACAAACTTGCTGTTTCCTGTACCCACTTGTAATTGGCCAGCTGGCCATGGAGGCAAGGCTCAACAATTCTGATTCAAAGATGGAGACAAAAAAAATACAGGTATTATAGTAGCCAAAACCTGAATGTCGATTTGAAGTTGATTATATGTGCAGCCCTAAAATTATTATTATATATATTGTTGTAAAACTATTATTCTCTATAAAAAAAATCATATTTTTGAGTGTCTGGAATAATTTCCTATGGGAAAAACTGGTTTGGTTTTTGTACGATTTGGTCTTCGCACCTTTTGAAATAGATACTAAAACGAAAACAAAGGTAACGCTGTAATGAAAATTATTTGTTAAACAAACAAGCATTATAGAAAATATCAAAGCACTTTGTTAGACACACAAGCATATTAAAACATGTAGCTGAAGTGAAGATGAGATTATTTTGGACAGTGGAAATGGAAAGGAAGAAGCCATGGTAGTAAATATTATTGGCTGCAGTAAAGTGTTGAAAGGCTGCTTGTGATCACGTGCAGGCAGAAGAGGACCCTAAATTTACCACCAAGATGCATTTGGTTCGAGGCAATAGTAAAAACTCACTATCACAGAAACACTTGTTAGTTCACTCCACGAAGTTCCAGGGAAGGTTTCCTCCCTGCTATGACAGTGTTCTACCACCAGGACAGAGCCATGTTAGAGGGAGGTGTCAGCTTGGCCACGAGGAGGCAGAGGAGAGGAAGAGCAAAGCCAGGAGATGCAGAGATGCTCGACCCAACAACTAGGATGGTACTTTAGGTTTCATACAGGCTCGGAGTTGCTCTCTTTTTTACTCTGTCAGCCTTAACAAATACAGAACCTTGATGTAAAATATACCTAAAAGTAATCTCAACAGGAGGAAGAGTATTCGTGTGACCAGTTGCATCATCACTTGTTGTCAAAAACAGTGGCGTCGCAAGCGTCACCTTCACACTAATGAGTCATAATGTTAGGAGTGCTGCATTATAATTGGTCCGTTTTTTTTACCCTTGTATTATAGTTAAAACATTTTACTTTAACATTGTCTGTACAGTCATACACATGGCGACAGACCCTGAAACAGAATAGTTCCAGCTAAATCAGAAGTCAATCAGTGCGCTGGAATGAAATGTGTTTGACTATGAAACAGTCTCACCGCACTTTTAAGGTTATACTACTATGGACCCAGACAACTTAAAGAGAAGCATGCAACTCTTATTTGACCCAGATTGGCTGCCTGTACTGTCTATCCGAGCCTGAACAGCCTGCAGTCCATTCCTGCGTTGCTGGCCTCAGCAGAGTAAGGGCCACGTACCTCAATGGCAACAAGCTTGTCCAAGGGGTTCTGTGAGGACATGGCCAGACTGGCATGGCTAGGAGATGATGAGAAGGAGGAAGAGGAGGAGGGGGAGGAAAGCATGGATGTGGAAGAGGATGGGGAGTGATGGCTCTGCTGGATAAGGTCTGGTAGGTGGTGAATGCGGCCAACAAAGCCATTTTTCTCTTGGAAGCTGTGGCTTGGGGTTTGGGGATGGCCGTGAGCGTTGCCGGCCAGGGAAGCGGAAGAGAGACTGATCAACCGCTTTATGTCAGCGGTGCTCTGCAAGCAAGAACAGGCACACTTTTGGGCTCAACTTTTGAGCGTGCAGGCTTGTGTGTTTAGGATCCTCTTCTTCCAACAAACAACATATTCTCAGTGGGTCTATGTACGTATACTTCACACAAAAATGCAGGATAGCGATGAATTGGTGGATGAAAACGTTAAACAAAGTCTATGTTCTACTGGTGGAAGTCATGGTTATATATGGCGTCAAACAGTGCCAAAATCTTAGCGCGTAAAAAACTCAGCGTGTGTAGACTTAATATGAGCACACAAAGTGTCTTTCACTTAATCCACGTGTGCAGCATTCCACCCTTTTTGGCACTTAGAAGCAGGCATTTAATTCACAGCACAGCAACTCCCCTCTTTTCTGATTGGTCACTTTAAACACCTACTCTCTCCTGATCAGAGCCAATTTGAGGGAGCCTGTTGTGTGTCCCCTTCTGAAAGGTGTCTGACAAAATAAGCCAATATCACTGTATTTTGCAGTTTAATATACATGTTTTACACTGCAACCTATTAAACGATGGCATTACGATAGGTTATGTCATGTCAAAAATGTCGATCTTTAACAACAACTTTTAACAACCGTTGCATTTTATAGACCTACTTTATATGATAAAAGGTAGCTCATTTATCAATGATGATGTCATAGTGCCAGAGTCGCGAGTGTGATGCCCTCACAATATGATCAAATGTTATTTTATAGTTTTTATTTTAAGCATTTTACTCCATAAGCAATGATATAATAGTTCATTTTGTCTAAACTTTACTCTAAAGACTACTCTTCTTGAGAAGGGCCACAGTTTGCCAGTACCAGTTCCCTCAAATAGGCTCTGACCAGGACGAGTGGGTGTTTAAAGTGACCAAACAGAAAGGAGGGGAGTTGCAGAGGCAATGTGTGCATTGTGTGTTGCATAGTAACATGAAACAGTTGGAACAAATCGATCAAACAACCGTGAAAGCTTATCTTCTGCATCAGACATAATGAATGTAGCTGATGAAAATACTGTTACTCACATGTCTAGCTTTAGTTTAAAAAAACACATTTGTCTGCTTGAATACAATACTGAGCGGTTATTCCATGGGGGTGTCACATATGAACGCTTATTTGTTGGAAACAACGCATCGCAATCACGTTAAATTGCTTGCCAGGACGTGGGCAGCTAGATTACCTTACATCGCCCTACCAGAACACAGGTTTTTTTTACTCAATGTCCGCCCCTAAGTGCCAAAAGAGTGGAACGTCACACACGTGGAGAACGATAGATACATTGCGAGCATAGAATCCGCTTGAGAGCAAAAAGACGCTGCCAAAGCATGTATCTCATTTAGACTTCGGAGGGAAAGGTACTAGGAACGAGAGACAAAGGGAGAGTGGACAGAGGTGAGTGCGCTCGGCACACACACGTCAAGTTAACTTTCAGTTTCGATCCGTGTCAAGACGAGGCAGCCAAGGCGGACAAATAGCATGCGAGGAGGGCATCCATTTTAGAGATTGTTCCGGACTTTAGACAGCTTAGTTAACTCTCCAGCGTTGGTATTGCTATTGTTTGTACGTACTCCTTTTTAGTAGAATGAATTGTTTAAGTTCCATTCTAGTCACCTCTCATTAATTTAGACAGCCTGAGAATAAAATGATCTGGGTGAACTCTTCCCTCTTAAAAGGAGTGTCCCAATATGTGCAAGATTTTGACACTGTTTTGACGCCATAGTTATGTGCTGACAATGTTTTAAAAAGATCTTCTCATCTCTTCTCCGTACCTGTCTGATGACCAGCGTACCATCCTTTGAGGGAGTAGTGGCCTGCTCGCTCTCAGAGTCTTCAACCAGCATTGTTTTAGCAGACCCAGTTTCTCCATTACTCAGCCTCCTGTGGAAACCATGAGAGGACCTGATGGCCACAATCAGACCCATTTTAATAAAATCTACGTTAAAAAAAACAAACAGACAAACAGTATAGCATAACTGACCGAGAGTCCTCAGCACCCGAGGTGGATTCCTCTCCCGCCTCCTGATCTACTTCTTCATCGTCTTCCTCATCGGTGGTGCCAGAGTCCTCACTTGAGGAAGAGTAGTCAGTCACTTTGTGGGGAGGTCGCACGTCGTCCACTGCACGGAGCTCCTTGGCGAGGGCTGTCAGGTCCTGAGGAGCAGTGAAAAACATGAGCTTGGTGACAGCAAACGCTCGCATGCACGTCATTGAGATTGTGTTTAAGTCCGGTGGTGGAGGTTTCAGCCACTGCGTAGGGTAACAAAGTGAAGAAGGAATCGTGCAGGCACACAATGGCACATTCGCAGGTGTAAATAATTACGGAATTAATCCTACAAAAAAGCAAAAAGGTTTTAACTTTAACCGTTACAGGATGCAGTGACTGGCGGAAATGGAGCAGGAACAGCAGAGGAAAGATGATTTTGTCTTTTTTAATGGTCTTACCATGTCAACCTAAGTGGTTCCACAACAAATACCAAACATTCGATTATTGTGAAGGTACACGTCAGGTGGGTGAGATAAAAAAAGAGGGGGGTTAACCTTTTTATCAACAGTTTTGCTGCCTAATTACAAAACAGAAGACTTACAGCAGGTCTAGTGGGCCTGGCCAAGTTCTTTTCATCGGTTTTTTTGGGAACACTCTCAGGGCGTTGGAGGGGCGAACCTTCAGATTTGGACGATGCTTCAAAAAGGAAAAGAGAGAAGATTATATGTAAGTGTTGGGTTTAAACGATAAAGCAATCAAGCTTAGCTACCGGTAAGTGTCTGAGTACGGTAGCAGGGGACTCACAGCGTGGCCTGAAGCGGTCCCCAGGACTGGCCTGGGAGCTGGAGTTGGAGGAACCAGAGGAGCTGCCGCTGCCAGGCCGAGGCTGCAATTTCTCCACACGGTCCCACAGAGGGCGGTGGTCCACGTTGCTGTCCAAAACAAATAAGGGCACCATGTTCAATTATATACCCCACACCATTTACATTAGGGATGCCTGATATTATCAGGCGATATTGGCATAAAAATTTAATATTTAGGGATGAGCTGATCAATTTGCAACTGATCAGTATCAGCCGTTTTCTGTGAAAAAAAAAGCCATTAATGCCTTTCAACGCCGATCCCATGTAATTGATAATTTATCTATTTTTGGTGGCTAGCAACTAATGGTGTATGGCCACTCCCCTACCTTAATAATCATCGCCTCCATTGTAGAAAATGAACAAAATTTCTTACAGGTAGGAGGATGACGCTAAACATTCGGTTCGAAGCTGGCGCCATCAGGGCGCTGCTCCGTACTCCATCGCACCACGGGGAGTTTAGCGGCAAAGGGGTGGGATGGGGGTAATTGTGCATATTTGTGTGGAAGTTTTTGAGTGCATGCTATGTAAGTGCTTAGTAAACTTGAAGAAAAGTAGATATCAATCATAGAACCACGTCACAGCAAAAAGTAATCGGCTATTAACAGGTATAAATAAGTAGATTGTTAATAGTCTAGCGAGAGGATAATGAAACATATGTTGTAAAGGCTACACAAATGGAAGGGCGGATTAATCGATATATCGTAGTGTTGAAACAATGAGTAATATCAGTGTCAGGCAGCTACAGCTTGTTCAGAACGCTGCTGCTAGAGTTCTAACAAAGACCAAAAAATGTGAGCACATTACACCAATTCTTAAATCCTTACATTGGCTCCCTGTACATCAGAGAATTGATTTCAAAATCCTCCTGCTCACATATAAATCACTAAATGGTCTAGGGCCCAAGTATATCACTGATATGCTCCCACTATATAAGCCCTCTAGATCACTAAGATCTTCTGAGACCAATCTGTTAGCGGTTCCAAGAGTAAACTCAAATCAAGGGAGAGCATCATTCAGTCACTATGCAACACATAGCTGGAATAAACTTCCTGAAGATGTCAGACTTTCCCCAACTCTCACTACTTTTAAAACTAGACTGAAGACTTTTATGTTCACCTTAGCTTTCAGCTAAATCTTTTAATCTTTTAACTTTTAACGTCTGCACTGTTTTTATTTTTATTGTCTGCATTTTAATTTTGCTTTTATTTTCTTTCATTTCACTTTGTTGTCTGTGAAGCACTTTGAGTCTGCCTTGTGTATGAAAAGCGCTATACAAATAAAGCTGCCTTGCCTTGCCTTGCCTATGATCGATAGTAGAGTGATTAAATCTATATTATTTTCACAAAATATTTTTTTGTGATTTTTGTTGATGTTTTCATGCTGATAATAATTTAATCAGATAAGGTATTTCCTGGATTTTTGGGACGTGTGTGATGACCCTTAAATAACATGAAGAGCAAAGTTTATTATTTTTCACTTTTGAATACCTTCTGCTAATTCTTCCATTTACACTCGAATTGACTCTTACAGCCACGCCCCCATTACACATACACACTCAGTTCATTATCTTTGCACAATGCTTGGCAGATTATAGAGTGAGTGTGCATTGTGTGTTGTATAGTAACATAAAACAGTTGAAACAAATCGATCAAACAACTGTGAAAGCTTATCTTCTGCATCAGACATAATGAATATAGCTGACGAAAATACTGTTAACCACATGTCTAGCTTTATTTTTAAACCACATTTGTCTGCTTGACTACAATACTGAGAGGTTATTCCATGGGGGTGTCACATATGAACGCTTATTTGTTGGAAACAACGCATCGCAATCACGTTAAATCACTTGCCAGGACGTGGGCAGCTAGATTACCTTATATCGCCCTGCCAAAACACAGGTTTATTTGTTCTAAACAGATGAAGGTATTGTAGTCTGGTGGTAACAGTGTGAGTATTGTGGGTGTTGCTTTATTACTTTTCATCATAGATTCAATTCAAGCTGCAAGCACGGTAGACTTTTTTCCTTCTTTTATATGTTACTTTTCCATACTATTTTCTTTCAACACACCAGGCATTGTAATCATGGCAGTAGGTATACTTATCATATTTACGAAGTAGTTGGGCACTTATACAGTTGGAGCATTTAGATGAAGCAGTAAGAGTAATGACAAATCTGCGTACATGAACAAAAAGATTAATTGACCTAACTGCCACAGCTGCACTCAGAAGCAAGATAACACAGAAGCCAGTTAAACAAACCATAGCTATAACAAGTTTATTAGTCCAGACTTGTGTCATACTTTGCGCTTTCCTTTCTTTTACGGATGTCTGTGCCACATAGAAATGTGCAGTTTTGCAGATTGTCAAGTTGTCAGCCTTATTTAGTTGGATAATATAATTGATCTGTCTTACTTATTTTACTTGACTATATGTTATGATTTTTTTAATGTTTGAAAATGTTAAACATAAATACAGTTTCATCCCTTGCCTCTTAGCGCTCCGAATTTTGATATTTTTTATTTGTGTTTTTAAAGCAACTTTAATGTATTTTAGGTTTAAATTAAGTCATATGTATGTCCTATATGTATTACAGTACAGTATTTGTCTTATTTCCCATTATTATGTTGTGGTGACCACAACAGATATTCACCAAAGGGGGACTTTTGTTTCCGAGTTAAATGGAACTTCCATTTCTATGCTGATGGAGTCATTGTTTACATGCCTGTTTGTCATGTTAAATAGAGAGTAAAACGGTTGATGCGCTTTTTCTTCGAAGCCCAACTGAGAAGAA
The DNA here is from genome assembly GCF_033978785.1 of Entelurus aequoreus. Taxonomy (NCBI): domain Eukaryota; kingdom Metazoa; phylum Chordata; class Actinopteri; order Syngnathiformes; family Syngnathidae; genus Entelurus; species Entelurus aequoreus. Next base: position 88,248,999 of record NC_084731.1, on the reverse strand, counting down.
TTACACAGCATGTGACAAAGTATTTCCATGTAGTGGCTGTGCTGAAAGTCTCAACGCCGGCTAGAGTAATGACGTTTGGAGTATCCTCTGGCTATCAGTAGCCACGTGTACATGGGCAAACTTGATTTAATCTGATCATAATTTGGATTAGAACATACACCCTGAAAAAAAAAAATCTAATTATGACAGGCATTTTCATGCATCACACCTTAGATCGGAATGCTTTATTTTGACATGCGCAGCACATACCGGAAACAAAAGTAGAAGAAGCAGCTCTGTGCATTTCTGCTTGTCCGACGTCGTCACATTACTAATTTTATCTTCTCTTCGCTACTTTTGTTTTTCCTCTCTTTTTGACATGGAGCTGTTCTGTGCCCTCTGTGCTTGCGACGCCCTCTTTATGTTACGAGATTGTGTATGTGCCTGAGTCTAGCACAGGGGTCACCAACGCGGTGCCCGCGGGCACCAGGTAGCCCGTAAGGACCAGATGAGTAGCCCGCTGGCCTGTTCTAAAAATAGCTCAAATAGCAGCACTTACCAGTGAGCTGCCTCTATTTTTTTAATTGTATTTATTTACTAGCAAGCTGGTCTCGCTTTGCCTGACATTTTTAATTCTAAGAGAGACAAAACTCAAATATAATTTGAAAATCCAAGAAAATATTTTAAAGACTTGGTCTTCACTTGTTTAAATAAATTCATTATTTTTTTTACTTTGCTTCTTATAACTTTCAGAAAGACAATTTTAGAGAAAAAATACAACCTTAAAAATGATTTTAGGATTTTTAAACACATATACCTTTTTACCTTTTAAATTCCTTCCTCTTCTTTCCTGACAATTTAAATCAATGTTCAAGTAAAAAAAAATGTTTATTGTAAAGAATAATAAATACATTTTAATTTAATTCTTAATTTTAGCTTCTGTTTTTTCGACGAAGAAAACTTATTATGATTAAAATGCAAAAAAATTATTCTGTCAAATCTAGAAAATCTGTAGAATCAAATTTAAATCTTATTTCAAAGTCTTTTGAATTTCTTTTAAAAATTTGGTTCTGGAAAATCTAGAAGAAATAACGATTTGTCTTTGTTATAAATATAGCTTGGTCCAATTTGTTATATATTCTAACAAAGTGCAGATTGGATTTTAACCTATTTAAAACATGTCATCCAAATTCTAAAATTAATCTTAATCAGGAAAAATTACTAATGATGTTCCATAAATTCTTTTTTTAATTTTTTCAAAAAGATTCGAATTAGCTAGTTTTTCTCTTCTTTTTTTCGGTTGAATTTTGAATTTTAAAGAGTCGAAATTGAAGATAAACTATGTTTCAAAATTTAATTGTCATTTTTTTCGTGTTTTCTCCTCTTTTAAACCGTTCAATTAAGTGTAAATATCATTAATTATTAATAATAACATAGAGTTAAAGGTAAATTGAGCAAATTGGCTATTTCTGGCAATTTATTTAAGTGTGTATCAAACTGGTAGCCCTTCGCATTAATCACTACCCAAGAAGTAGCACTTGCTTTCAAAAAGGTTGGTGACCCCTGGTCTAGCAGTTATCACTTGGAGTAACTATAAGGTCCTGAATAAAACGGCTTGTTGAGACAACTGGATCCCTTTTTTCAGACCATACTTTTGTTTTTGCTAGTCTGGGTTTTAGAGCAACAAACTCAACAGTATATAATCGAGGGGGAAGACAACTGCAAGACAATGGTTTCATTTCAAGACTACTAAATTTAGTCCCCCATCCACAATTTAAGTAAATCTGACATCAAAGACATGCGCAGTAAGGATAATTTAGATCCGAATTTCGGAAGAAGTGTTATACGCGATACAATCCAAATGACTATCGGCATAAACCATAACCATAACCACAACACCAGGGGGAGCTCCACTAACCACGTTAAACCCAGATTCCGATCTAACAAAGGTCTTAACTCATTCTCTTTCTATGCCACATCAATATGGAATGCACTCCCAACAGGTGTAAAAGAAAGAGCATCTCTATCCTCCTTCAAAACCGCACTAAAAGAACACCTCCAGGCAACTTCAACCCTAAACTAACACCCTCCCCTCACTTCCCCTTCCTCATCAAAGCTCTTCGGATTGTAAATAATCAAATGTAAATAATCAAATGTAGATACTTTTTCTTATAATTTGTGATCTCTCTCTCTGTGTCCACTACTTGCTGTACATATCCTACCAAGTCAGTACTAAACAGTTCCAATGTCCATTTCTCTGATTATGCAATTGTTGATGACTAAAATGTTGATACCAACCAAACCTAACCCCCCCCCCCCATATCCCACACCCCGGATTGTAAATAATGGTAATAATTCAATGTATATACTCTGATGATTATCTTGTGTGATGACTGTATTATGAAAATAGTATATATCTGTATCATGAATCAATTAAAGTGGACCACGAATTAAACAAGTTGAAAAACTTATTTGGGTGTTACCATTTAGTGGTCAATTGTACAGAATATGTACTTCACTGTGCAATCTACTAATAAAAGTTTCAATCAATCAATCAATCAAAACCATGTGTCTCGATCGGAATTACATTTTGATCCGAAAGTGTGTTTGGGTCAGAAAATTCCAAATGCCTTGTTTACATGAAGCATTTTTGTTTTGGTTAGGATTAACTGTGTGCACGTAGCTAGTGAGTAGAACTATTAGATTGGTTGAGTGTTACGGTGACTATATGGATGTTTTCATGTCTAGAGGGCTCTAATGATGGGAAGACGACATGGCACTTTTTCTATATGTTACATTGCAGTATTTGTCTTATTTCGCACAGTATTTATTTGTGAAATGCATCTTGTGGTATCAGAGTAAAAGAAGCATAATGTGTTCATTCATTACACCAGAAGAGGATAAAGTTGCTGCATATATCGTGTCGATTGATATCCGTAACAAAAATGAAAAGCTGGATGATATTGGTAGAAAAGCCACTATCAAACATCTCTAATTTGAATGTATCACAATTTACTCCAATGGCTGACTACTTACCCAGATACATTCCTCTGCCCGCTAGGCTGCGATGGTAGCGGAGACTCTCGGCGCGACAGTACAGGAGATCGAGACGTGGTTCTCACGGGTACCTAGACAAGACATACACAATGCTTGCTTTACTGGTGTGAAACTGTCACCCACTGATACACAAGCAAACATTTAATTCAGACACTTTAGTAGGCACATTTTACATGTATTGTAGAGTTGTTGCCAAATTCAGACACACATCTTGTGATGGAGGAGCATGGTCAGTGAAGTGACAAGACATGACAACAAGAGAATGAGGAAACCAAGGGGAAAACACCAGGGGAGGAGAGGGAGCCCCCCTTACCTTGGGTGGCACTTCGTCACTAGGTGGGGCCTGAGGCTGGTGTAGGGGAGGTTGGGGCTGGGAGTCAGTACGGGCAGGCGATGGGTGGTGATGGTGGGGCTCCTGGGAGCGCATGTGGAGCTGTGCAAAGTTAGCAGTAACACCACCGGGCTCACTGAAGGACTGGGAGCGAGCGACCATGGGCGGAGGAGGCGGAGAAGGGGCGGCACTGTTGCTACTCTTAAGAGCGGCAAGGTGAGACCACTGGACCTTGAAAGAATGGGGCAGGGGAGGGGGTGAACACAGTGAGACATGAGGGAAGATGTGTGGGTTACAAACATGCACCCAGGTATACACACATGCATACAGGGGACAATAACAAACAAAGGTTTACGGCGGTTTAACGTCTGGACTCGCGTTCATGTTAACATTAAAATTTGGGATACACATTGATGAAAACCATTGATGACCAATTTTCACACATTCACATCTGTATGTGGGCCGTACACATTTTAAACATGCAGGTTGTAACATGTTTTGTGTAAAATGGTTGTGCAATGTTTTACTTCATTTTACTAAGTAATAAACAAATGAAGCCACATCACCATTATATTGATTCACAAGCTTTTGATCAGACAAGGAGGATATCCATGTTGCGGTTTATGCATGAGTGAGGAAGGAGAAAAGGTAGAGATTACAAGGGGGGGTTACCTGAGGCTCCATGGGCCGGTGCATGGCGGAGACCTCAGATGAGCTACCGTTGGAGAAGGGTTCAACTGAGCGGGGAGGCAGAGGGGGCTGCTTGGGAGGAGGGGCGGTCTGAGGGGAGCCCTGTATGTTCTTACGGTACCGTTCGTCAGCCTGGGGTGAGGAAACCACAGGGGACAAACAATAAGGTGAGTGTGGGTATCAAGCTCAAAATGTCTATCATCATCATCACACTCTGAGCTCTCCTTCTTTTACTGCCTGTAAATGCATGTGGCTAAGGTGATGAGTCATGCTTGAAGCTGCACAGACACACACAGGTAACATACAGGTTCTATCGTGTCAACATCTTTAAACCATGAAAAGGGAGTAAAGACCATTGTTAATGACTTGTCACTGCTGGCATGTTCTGCTTGTTAGTGTGGGCCTCGTCCGTTACATGCAGTGGCCCGACTTTGCATTGGCAGTGCAGCCTTAAGTCTTCATCAAGTTTGGTCTTCAAAAAGAGAAATGGTGGCGATGGTGTTGCTGGCACCACCTGTCCATGTTGTCACAGGGGTGCAGCAAAGACAAGCGAGGAGAAGAAGATGGAAAAAGCAGGCAGGAGGGCGTTCAGAGCCAACGAGGCGGTTCACCTCTCTGATAGGCTGTGGAGGTTGAGTGACTGGTGTATCGGATGCAGCATGTTCTTCCAGGGAAGGGGTGGAGTCAATGGTGGACTCATGAGTGGGGCTGGGACTACTAGAGTTCTCGTCATGGTCACTTTGCTCCAACACAGCTGCCTGAGCTTTAACGCAGTCAGGGTGCATCGCCTGTGGCACACCAGAGATCTCAGAAGAGCCTGTGGCAACAAAACTGTCAAGAACCACAGCTTGTGGTCGCTGTGGGAGGACTCTGTCAAGGGGCGGGGTGGTCGTTGGAGGAGCTGTGACACGGTCTGCGGGCAGTTTGGACTTGTCGCCAATCTGCTGTTGGGATGCACGCTGGAGTGACAGCAGGTAAACCTGTTCCTGCTGCAGCCGCTTGTGAAGCCGCTCAGCCTTGCGCTGCTCCTCTAGCTCACGCCACTTGAACTCCTATCGTAGAGTGGGGCAGGATTGAAGGAGTAGGGATTCAACGTGGCTTAATCTTTCCAAAGAAAAGTACGCGCTCGGCAGCACTTGTCTAATTTCTTAATCAAAGGATTCGTTGAATTGTCCCAAAACCTCTACAGTCCCTACCTCTCAAACATGATTAGATAAAAACAAACCTGGAGTCAGTTGCAAATAGGTGATGTGACAGACAAGCAAATACACAATCATGCTATAGGTAGTGTAGTTGTGGGACTGACCAACAACATAGCCTGTTCACGCAACAGCTGTTCCTGTAGCATCTCCAAGTGTCTCTGCTCTTCCTCTAACTGCCGTCGGATGTACTCCTGTCAATCGAAGTAAAATGAAGCAGTCTTCAGATTTACTATGTTCACACATTATTCCTTCCTCCACTAAAAACTAAAAAATACTAATCTACATGAAAATTTATTTAACAGGCTGTCAAGTGTGTGCCTAAGCAATGCTAACAACAGAGCTATTTAGACAACAGTGTCAATCTAAGGCAGTACAGTCGTCCCTTGCCACTTTGCACTTGAATTTTGCAGCTTCACTCTATTGCAGTTCCTTGCTGTTTCACACTTGACTACGACCTATTATTAGTATAAATATGCATATTTAGGCAACTTTTAAATATTTTTTGCCTAGATTACGGATTTCCAAGCATAAAAAATGCTAAATGAGCGTATCTCTCATTTAAGTTTCACATTATTAACCGTATCCACTCGGCATTCATTGCACCGGTCACAGGGGGTGGGGGGTCCCACATATTCGGTCCCTTCCAAGGTTTCTCATTGTTTCCATTGGGGTGAGGGTTTTTTTTGTCCGGATTTGGGATCAGAACAGAAGATGTTGTTGCGGTTTGTGAAGCCCTTTGAGGCATTTTTGATTAAGGGCTACACAAATAAACTTTGATTGATAAATTACCGGTACCTTAAAATAACAAATCTAAGGTATTGTATTGCACAGCAGATTATCATAAAACAAGTTGCCGTATTTTCACAGGTCAGTGGCTGTGTTTAGCTGTATGTGTGTGTATATAGAGTGTGTGTGAGGCTATATTATAGTAAATAATGTCTTATTCTATCATGCCTACTATATTGGGTAAGACTATAAAGGTGACTAGATGAGTGTTACTTCATGCCTAGAGGACTGTAATAAAGTTTAAAAAAAAACATTTAACAAAAGTTCCAGCATCATCACCTTGCCCGATGTTCATTTGCTGAATAGGATTTTCTTTCACACATCCATTGTCCACGATTGCTTTTCCTTAGCCCAATGGAACCTATTTTTAATGACGGCTTTAGTTTAGCATTTCTGTATTTAAATCCCATTTCCTTTAGTCTGTTTCTTACATTTCTGTTTACAGACGCTGACCTCAGTTTCCGCCCATTTGTCCTGCATTTGTTTCGCTGTGCATTTTTTATTTGCAAGACAAACCGCTTGAAGTTTTCTGTCTTGACGCTTTTTTTATTTTGCAACATTGCGTGATGAATTACCTTCTTAAACAGGTTTGATAATCCTCTCCTTTGTTTCAATTGACATCAGGTGACAATCCACCTGATGCAACAGCTCTTCGGGTGTGAACACTCCTTTTTAACTGCAGACTAATGAACAGATTCAATATGATGCTAGTGTTAGTTTTGGAAATTAAAATGTACAGGGAGATTCCATAAGTTTTGCCTAAACATTAAGTGACTCCATTATTTTTGAAAAAATGAAACGGTAATTGACTATGTCTATGAAGGTTCTCATTCATCCAAGTCATTATCATCTCAGGGCATTCAATGGATCGCAACTGGACTGTTTGGTTTGTCTTAGAAGACGTTCGGCTGTTCATCCGAGTAGGCTTCATCAGTTCGTGCTCATAAGACTTAGATTGGTCAGATCTAGACTAGATCTGTGCTAGACTAGACTAGATCTGAGCTAGACTAGACTAGATCTAACCAGACTAGAGCTGACAAATCTAAGTATATGAGCACAAACTGATGAAGCCTACTCGGATGAGCAGCGAAACGTCTTCTAAGACAAACCTAACAGTCCAGTTGTGATCGATTGAATGGCCTAAGATGGTAACTGATTACCACAATTTATTTTCTGGGGGGTTTTTGTGTTTCTTAAAGCCAAAAAGTTGCCTTTTGAAATTACTATACTTTTGTGTCATGTCTGTTAGCTGAATCTGCTTACAATAACATCAATTGCAAATATTATTTGATCAATATGCATAGCTAACAACAGCTCAAATAGCTAAAACAACAATTTATCAAACAATCTACCCCTGCTACAACTACATGAAAACATACCTTAACACTTTTTATTATCAACAGTTGTGTTAAGTGCGATAGAACCAGAATATAGCATAGTTATCTTTGTGTTTGTTAGTGTAGGCAAGGATGTCGAGTATATCCTGCAGTTTTGACTTAATGGCAAAAATTACCTGTTCACGATCATTCCTCCTTTTCTCGTCCTCAGCACGCCTGCGCTCTTCTTCCTCTTTGCGCCTGCGATCCATTTCCTCAATGCGCCTCTTCTCCTCCTGCTCTCGCCGACGCTGATCCCGCTCTTGTTGCCGTCTCATCTCCCGTTCGCGTCTTTGTTGCTGTGAGGTCCAAATGAATATGACATTCAGTTCTTGTGTATCCATCACAGCGCTGCGTACACCACCATAAATTGTGGCCTTGACAGTTATGTTTGATAACAACCACTTTTCATATTAGAAACCAATAAAAATACTACAAAAACAATCCACAACGTCAAACAAAATAAAGACATCAATTATTGTAATTGCGGACAAACTGTTGGCCATGGAAACAATGTGTCCAACAATAAAAAAAACTAACCAAAATAGTGATCACACAAATTAATAAAACCCTAATAAATCAATAAATAACAAAAATGCACTTAAGTACACATTACATAGGTTATGAAGTTCCTATAATAAAGCAACCTCCTCCAGTCGCCGTCGCTGCTCCTTCTGCTGTTCAATACGCTTCTGCCTCTCTGCCAGTAGTTGGCGCTTGTACTCCTCCTGTTCGCGAAGCTGCTGCTCCTGCAGGAGCTGCTGACGACGAAGTGCCTCTGACCTCTCCTTGTTTTCCTGCTGCAGGCGGATGAAGTCTCTGCGCAGCGTGGACTCACCCGGCACATTAACGATGGAGCTAGGCCGTGACAGTAATCACAATTGTTAAACTGTGCTTTGGCACTTAGTTTGGGCAGTGGCTGTTAAGTAGAAACTGCACTGCCACCAAACCTTGGTTCTCCCTCCTGCTCCGGGGGATCCTCCTCCTCCTCCTCACTGCCACTGTACTCATACTCAGTCTCGTCTTTGCAAAGGAGAAAAGTGATACAAGTCATGCAAACATCTTCAGAATTGGGTAGAAATGCGCACCTTTTTCGCCCCTCTTCTTCTTGGTGCGATCAATGTGGTCTTTCAGCTGAATTCGGACCTGCCTCTCATTGGGTTGGTCTCGGATAAAGGGGTGTTTGAGCAGCTGTTCTGTTGGCGGCCGCTGTGTGTAGTTCTTCACAAGGCAGCCCTCGATGAAACTGAAAAACTTTTTGGACCTGCGGGAAGAGCGCCAGGCCAATCCACACATAAAGAGGGGCAACAAAGAGAACACAGACCTCTACCAGTGATTTAACAATTGTCACTAGAATAAATTAATAAACACAGTCAAATAAATTGCATATTAAGACAATGAAGGAGAATGAAGGCTATTTTTCATATTTGTTTTAAATGTGAACTTTGTGAAGGCTTACAAACTATGTTCCAATAAATTAAGTAATGCCTGTCACCTGGCTTCTACAAGCCCCTGCAGCAGACAAACAACACTTGGGATGCACAAGATTTTTATATTATTATGACATGTTTTATTTAACTGTAGTTTGTGCACCCTTAGAGAAAATAAGAGATAAGAAAGAGTCAAACAAACTGAAGAATTGTCCTGACAAAAGCCAGTATCTTCAACGATGGTAAAAGGCTGGTCATCCAGCACCATCAACTCCATGGTGAAATCACAAATGCAGTAGCCCTCGAGTTGTCTGGCAAACTTTTAGCTATTTTTAAACATTGCAATGACAGGAACAAATCTTTGCCGCTATCTTCTTTTTTTCCCGGATTTTGGTCTCAATGAAAAAAAATCATTATCATTATCATATCAGCCATCGGGTCCACTCGACAACCCTCAGCAACACTCCACATGCTGTGCGGAGAGTTGCATGTTACGTAATTCAATAAAACGAGAGAGAGTTGGCTGCACATAAAAAAAAACGATGGAAAAGACATCGCTGCCAAAAATCCAAACTTTGTGTAAATATTTTGAAAATTGGACCCTCATTTTTAACTAAAGGAGAGCAGGCAGCAGCTCACACTTCCTCATACTTTCTGTAACATCGAGGGAGAAGTGATATGAGCCAGCTTAAAACATTTCTCACCTATAAGCCCTGTGAAGGAGCCTACAATTGTTTTTATTTTCATGTATGCAATATTATAGAGTTCCTCACAAGAAAGCCTTATATGAAACTAAATATTTAGAGAAGTTGACTGTCAGAGTTGATGCCGCAAAGGTTAAAAACAGTGTCTTGTGGGCAAGAGACGTAGGTTCGAATCCAGTGTAAGGCATGTGGTGTTTTTTTCTTTTAATTGACTTAAAGGGGTCATATCAGGATTTTTTTCTACATCTGAAACACTTCATTGTGGTCTACATAACATGTAATGGTAGTTCTTTGGTGAAAAATGTGCATAGATTTTGTTTTACAGACCTATTTTTAAGCCATATTTTTCTCCCTTTTCAAACGGTTCTTTTTGAGAGGCGTAGTTGTTAGATACAAATTAACCTCTCCTCACCACACACCCCCTCACGATCAGTGCGCAGTTTCTCCCCGCACGGTACAAATGTTTTGTAGTTTTTAGCTCTCTTGGTTTTATTGTGCACTATGGACATCGGTGACCGCCACAGGCCATCTGTTTTGAGTGACTTTTACCACATCACAACACCCCACATGATATAGCAAGATCAGCGGCTCACCATGTTTTGTTGCCGGCACTAAGGAAGGAGGCAAAGATGCGAGCTGACGACAGAGGAGCAAATTCCGGCTGACGTTGAGGTCTGAAACTATACGCTAACGAAGGTTACATTTCTACAAAGTCTGACTTTCTTAGCTGCTCAGTGACCTTGTGGTTAGAGTGTCCTCCCTGAGATCGGTAGGTCGTGAGTTCAAGTCATACCAAAGACTATAAAAACGGCAAATTCAAGGGTTGGAATTTGGGGTTAAATCACCAAAATGATTCCCGGGCGTGGCCACCGCTGCTGCTTACTGCTCCCCTCACGTTCCCAGGGGGTGAACAAGGGGATGGGTCAAATGCAGAGGTTAATTTCACCACACCTTGTGTGTGTGTGACAATCATTGGTACTTTAACTTTTTATGCTATATCCTTGATGTGTAAATGTGTATTTTGAAAATAAAAGGCTTTTCTATTCTACATCATGTAAATAACTCCGCTGCTCGCCTGGTTCCAGTTGTAAACAAATAGAGGTTTTAAGCCACGCTACAAGGGCTTGCACGATACGAGCAACATCGCAAACGTAATAACGGATTATATAACTTACTCGTCAATTGCCAAACACAGTTGGCACTGATCCAATTAGAGGTCGTTTTTAGGAAAATCTTTATTCATTTTGTCGCAGGACGGTGATGCCATTGTCTTGCAGTAGAAGGCTAAGCTAGCTACACAACAACTCACGCTAACAATGCTAATGTATCATTCATATATTTCTAACCTACTGTTATTACTTACCATTACATTGTCTCCTCTACTACAATAAATAATAGGCACAGAGTCTGCCATTAAAAGCATTTTTTTGGAAAATCAATCTTTTTGTGAAGGTCTGTGGTTGAAGTAAGGCTGCTCTTTGCACTCTCGAAATGACTTCTTCACAGATTAAGGCACATTGCCATGAATCATCAAAATAAAAAAAAAAGACATGTTACTTCAGATGATGCTGGAAGTTAGTGTAGTCACTTGCGCCGGTTAAAGCATACTAACAACAGAACATTTTCCTCATTGGGTTTAATCATCGACATGATGTTGTAGTAGAGCTGGTTTTACATCAATTTAAATTGGCACACTACCGGAAACATGTTTAGGTAAATGTCTACCATATATGGATAATCCGCTGACATCACACTTGAACAAAACATCACACTTCTGAACGGACAATTTGGAGGAAGCAGGAAGGAAGGCAAGATTGTTTTATAAATATCTATGCAATGCCTCCACGGTTTGATTTCAATTTTTTGTGACTTATGCAGATCCCAAATACACATAAGCAGGTACCATCAGGTAAAGAAAAAATGGTTTTGTATGACAGGGCCCCTTTAAAGGCGATTTGTGATTTATATATATATATACTACCGTTCAAAAGTTTGGGGTCACATTGAAATGTCGTTATTTTTGAAGGAAAAGCACTGTACTTTTCAACGAAGATAACTTTAATCTAGTCTTAACTTTAAAGAAATACACTCTATACATTGCTAATGTGGTAAATGACTATTCTAGCCAAAAATGTCTGGTTTTTGGTGCAATATCTACATAGGTGTATAGAGGCCCATTTCCAGCAACTATCACTCCAGTGTTCTAATGGTACAATGTGTTTGCTCATTGGCTCAGAAGGCTAATTGATGATTAGAAAACCCTTGTGCAATCATGTTCACACATCTGAAAACAGTTTAGCTCGTTACAGAAGCTACAAAACTGACCTTCCTTTGAGCATATTGAGTTTCTGGAGCATCACATTTGTGGGGTCAATTAAACGCTCAAAATGGCCAGAAAAAGAGAACTTTCATCTGAAACTCGACAGTCTATTCTTGTTCTTAGAAATGAAGGCTATTCCACAAAATTGTTTGGGTGACCCCAAACTTTTGAACGGTAGTATATGTATATCTCTCAGTGGTAATGCCAAAGCTATTTTTAAAAAAAAATGTTTTTCGGTGTGACACCATAACTAAATCGGACCCTAACAACTCTCCAGTCTGGTGTTTTATAAAAAGATGGGATTCCAACTCACTTACATTAAGGAAAAAGTATTTTTTTCAGCAAAATCTGCTTGGCTAATTATGAGCCAGACGGTGGAATATTTTATCCTAATTACACCTCATAGTAGCTGATTTTAAAAATGAAAGTATGTCACCGCAAATACAGCCATGTTGAGGAGAGTATCATAAAAATCATAAAGAATCCTGATTGATATGTAAATTTAAACTGATGAACAAGAAATTGCATTAAATAGATATAAATTAAATGAAGCGGAAATATTATTGATGTAAATTGACCTACCATTTCTTGGATTTGAGCCTCGGAGGGGGGTTTCTTGGAATCAGGAAGAGTGCTCTCATTGGGTGCATGTCACAAAGCGCTACAAGAATGTGCATCCAAATGTATGAGAAGAGTGAAGCGAATCAGAAAAATTAAAGAAAAAGAGAAATCCTTACGTGGCGCTCCTTCAGCCATCTCAATTGCTGTAATGCCGCAAGACCACAGGTCACTCTACAAAACAAGTACAGCGTCAAGCACACATTCTCACACCTGCAGGTTTCCACTAATAAAACAAAAGTTAAGTCTTACTCTGTAGTCATATGTAGCATCAGGGTTTTCGTCGCAGGCAATGACTTCAGGGGCCATCCAGTATGGAGTACCAATGAAGGTGTTTCTCCTGCCTACAGTGCGATCCAGCTGGGCACTCACACCAAAGTCCACTGCGGGGAAGAAATGGAGATTTGATCACAGCGGCGGTGGTCACGGTGTGGACAAAAGATGTACTTGTGCTCCCGCTTACCTAGTTTCACTTCGGCATTTTCAGTCAACAGGACATTCTGGCCCTTGATGTCTCGGTGGATAACATGGTGGGCGTGTAAGTGGGCTAAACCCTGCCCAAAACAAAGACAGAGCACATTAGCGGAGAAGACTCTTCACCTTTAATAAGCACCATATTGTGTCTACTTACCATGAATGTAAAAATCATAAAGAGAAAAGAGTATCGATGCGTACGAGAGGAAGAAGAGCACTCACTCTGAGGATTTCTCTGGAGATGTAGGCAATCCAGTCTTCCTTCAACTGGTTCCCCTTGGTGTTCTTCACCAGGTCTGTGATGGAACCAGCTCCACAGAACTCCATCACCAACTAAACAAAAATATATAAACACTTTTTTTCTTCATAAGATAAAAAACCCATCCGACCCACATATTAAGAGACAGGGTGGGGCTGTCGTCTTAAGATAACACAAAAAAACATTGTTGCTAAACAGCTGCTGCTGATGATTTTCTCCCGTCTCCCACAGCTTACCATTCTTGTATGGATTTGAGGACTTACCCAAAGCTGGTCGTCATGTCCCGGTGGACTCTTTTTAATGAAAGCCCCGTAGTAGGTGGCGATGTTTCTGTGATGGGAATACTTCTTCAGCATATTAATCTCCAATTTAATTTCCTCTTCTTCATCCTGCACACAGACATTGATGTGTTGTGTACCACAACATTACCCAGGTGGAAAAAACAGTGTGTGTGCGTCATATTGCGTTTATGACAAATCCATTTTTGGGAGTATTTTTGATCAACTGTAGAGATTTGGGACCAAGTTGGTAAATTATTTCTTTGTTTTGGGATTATTGCTGCATGGTTGAGTCCCAGTGTGAACAGCTATAGCGTGTAATCTATTGAAAAAGATCAATGTAAATATGCATTCGCTTGATGAGAAATTAACTGAAAACACGTTTATTTCTTTCTGGTCAATAACAAGCAAATTGTGGCCTAAATGTTTAGCAGGTGTCATCTTTAGCACAATGGCAGTTGGCTGCCTCTGTAAAGCAGCAATGCTACTGCTAGCATGACATGCCCAAATTGACATGAGCCTTGCAAAAACGCCCCATACACACACACAGAGACACATACACACACACTCCACCTCCCCCATCGTGACCCTCTGTGCTGTGCAGCTGTTGGCTCCTGGCTGCAAAAGCCTAATCAACACTAGTCACACAGTAATGGAGAAGACACAGACAGCGCACTCTTTTGCAAGGATAATAAGAAGGAAACATTTCTTGGGAATGGAAGTGAAGCACTGAGTGTAACTGAAAATGTCAGTGTTTCCATCCATCCATCCATTTCCTACCGCTTGTCCCTTTTGTGGTCGCGGGGGGTGCTGGAACCTATCTCAGCTGCATTCAGGCGGAAGGCGGGGTACACCCTGGACAAGCCATATGTTAAATTATTTCTAGCAGCCCGCCACAATTACATGTGGACTGCCACAGAAAGATTTAGTGCTGTTTTTTTTTTCTTTTTTGATTTGGCATGTTTGCCCCTGCACATAAACATTAAAACACAAAAACATCAAAATAGGACTGTCTCTTTTGTGCAATATTAACGATATACAATATAAACAATGTAAATTTGGCCTACAATAGGGATTTGAATTCTATCGGCACATGATGACACATTCCTGCAGTGTCCCACAAAAGGCTACGACAAGAGCATTGTCGCATAAGTGTTAACATGTGCTCAATGTTTCCTTACCATTATTGCTATGTTGTCTATTACCATTATTTCTATGTTGTCTATTACCATTGTTGGTATATTCATTATTCCTACATTGTTGATACAAATTATTGTTACAGTGTAATAATTATTGTTACCTGTGGTAATGCCACTATGATACCACATCTGTATTATAATCCTTGAACAAAGTAAGAGTGAAACTCATGTGAATAATCACTGAATGGAGAACTGGGGGTGGGATAAAATAAATTATCTTCTTCCCACTCCCTTTCAGGCAAAACTGGACAATCATGAATTACATACTATACATTACCTTTTGCACTATATTAATTTATATTGTTATGTGTTGTCAACTTTGTACTTTTTTATGTTATTGCCTGAAATAAATAAATAAATGAAAATGCAATGTAGCGTCCTGAGTGAGGGCTAGCGACTTTGGCTCAAGTCTGTCAATCCACACTGTGGAGCCGCTTCCAAATTACTTATCCTCGCCTTTATCAGGGATGTGACCACCCTTTTAGAAAACAGGAGGAACATTGACAAAAAAAGAGGAACATCTCTATTAGCACAAAGTGCTGCCATGCAAACCCCGAAAGAAAATTTAGAAAATCAAGACTACAATTCCTGCAATTGGGTGCATCTCTACACTATAATTTATCTTTCGATTTATTCTCATCTCCCAACCTCTTTTGGCTGTCTTTTAGAGACATGCCCCATTTAATGTACGTTTAGGCATGAGTAACATCGAGGACCTGCAGGTGAGGAAAGCATTCAACAAATTTTGTTGAGCTCGTATTTTTATTGATATTTAATTTAAAAAAGGCGGAAGTGATATTTTGACGTGAAAATTTATGTTTTAAAACATGGATTTCCACGTTTTTGTGGACATTTCACATGCCTGCTCTGTGGCAGCAAATAAACTACATTTCTTTCAAGTCTCATTACTGCAGGACTGCAGAAATAGCTAAACATGTGACACATTGAGCAAAAGAGCAAGAGACAAGAAGCCATGCTAATTCCTAAAATAGCTTGAATATTAAGTAGCGAAACCACATCAGTGCTTAGTGCATTTTATCAGTAGTGTAGCTGGAACTGCGTTAGCTATTAGAAATACATTAGCAAGTAGATTAATAAGAGTCTAGAGAGAAAATAATGCGTAATGACTACACAAAGCAACTACACAAGACAGGGTTGCCAGATGGGAAATAAATGATAAATGTTTGCCTTTGCGCACAAAAAAAGCACAAAAACATTAAAATGCATCAAGCATGTTGTCAATGCAATGAAGCGTCCTGAGTGAGGGCTAGCAAATGCAGCTAAAGTATGTCTATCCACAGTGTGTAGACACTTCTAAATAACCAACCCTCATCTTACATTATAATTCATAGGCCAAAGAATATATCATGATATGTATCATTTTTGTCCAACCCTGTGACTGGCTTGACTGCATATAGTGGATGGCATAGTAAGTTCACTTCTTAACACACCTCATACGCACAAAACACAGCCGACCTGGTTGTGTATTATTTAGCATGTGTTCATCAAAACAATTATGTGAGTGTGAATGTTGTCTGTCTATCTGTGTTGGCCCTGCGATGAAGTGGCGACTTGTCCAGGGTGTACCCCGCCTTCCGCCCGAATGCAGCTGAGATAGGCTCCAACATCCCCCCCCCCCGCAACCCCGAAAGGGATAAGCGGTAGAAAATGGATGAATGGATGGATCATCAAAACAAAATACATTATCTTAAAAATTAGTGCATGACATCCAGGAAACATCATAAATGTTTGTTTTTTTTTAACATGTGGGCCTCTACCGCAGCAAATAAATAAACTTACAACCCCTAAGCCAATTAATTATTGTTCTGCTGTTAATTAAGGTGAAAAACCATGATAATGTCGCACAATTCCTATGCCACAAACCAAAAAACTCTGTTTTACCCATTCACTTAAAAATAGTTTTGCATCATGGCCAATTAGATGATGACATCATTTAATCTCTCTCAAACCTAATGCCAAAGATAAATTGCAGTCCTGTGGGAAACACTGATTATACGATGGGCAGGCTTAGCGGACTTAGCAGATATAGCATGCAGCAACTTCAAAAATGACATAAATAAAGTATTACCAGTCATGGGCTCTTATTTTGGAGGATTTCAACATGCTTTATTACTAAGTAAGACAGGAAGTGGAATTGCCTCCATTTTCAGCCTAAGGCCTGCACAGTGGCAGAGGAGCAATTATGTTTAAGAATGTGGGTCAATGTGTCTCTGTCTACAATATTGCCGCGATGAACAAACAAGGGCATATAATAATCGAGATGACTGGCTTGGCGCACCCGTATATGGTCACACAGAACAAAGAACAGGTCTTAATAGTGGTTAAACATTAAAACAAATCAGTTGTCAGACTGTGAATCATTGTGACACATGTGGGGAGCGGCAGCAGACAAGTCAGCAGGCAGCGCTGACAAAAGTATCGGTATTTCAAGACATACTGTAAGGGATGTAGGTTAACTATGGATGACTCATCACCTCCACTGTGTAATTGAAGAATCACTCGTGAATCTTGGCAATGACCTATGCACACAACCAAAGCCACAATAGAAACAAGCCAGATGCGGGTTTGCGGTTTCATACAAAGACCAGCTCAAATGAACTGTGTCACTTGATGAAAATGTGGTTAACATCTATTTCCAATGACCGTCATGTACTATTTGTCAGTTTATTAATTTTCTTCAGCATAAAAATACAAAAGAACAACTTTTACAGGGAATAATTTTAGCCTTGTCGTGTTATCAATACACTGTGTGAGTCCGATTGTGTTTGTTTGTAGCACTTGATCTCCTTCCCTTCACCCAACTCAGACATCTAGGCACACTCCATCCAGCAGTCCATCCATCCTAACTCGGGCTAAACACTGTCTTTATTACAAAAAAGGCATCGCTATCTATGACATCATCACTGGTAGGGATGGGCGATATGACCTAAAATACAGTATATATTGCAATATATACTACAGCTTCCTGAGATAACAATATATCCCGATATATTATTTGGCATATAAATGATAACAGAACCATTTTAAAACCGTTTACAAAGTTTCCGAATTTAGCTGCTGAGGTATGCAATAACATATTGCGTCATTGCCAGTTGTATTATTCTCTCAAAACTATTATTAATCTACTTGCTAATTTATTGTTAACAGGTGGTCACTTGAAGTTTTACATGTTCCTATTTACACTGTTGTTAAAAATTAATAAGCACTTATTTGTCTGTTTAGATACTTTACATTAGCTGTGGGCGATACTAACAATACGGGTATCCCTGCTTGGCACTCAGCAACAAAGGGTTGGAGTTGGGGGTTAAATCACCAAAATGATTCCCGGGCGCGGCGCCTCTGCTGCCCACTGCTCCCCAAGGGGATGGGTCAAATGCAGAGGACAAATTTCACCACATCTAGTGTGTGTGTGACAATCATTGGTACTTTAATCTTAATACCAAGTAGTTACAAGGGCATTAATTATCATACCAATGTTGATACAGATCCTTCAAATTTCCAAGATCATTGAATGATAACATTTTTGATCACAATTATAATCAGACAAAAACACAGAATGGAGTTGTGGCAATATAAATTACATTTTGAAGTTATTTACTACTATTAGCTCTGATTTAAATGCTTTGGTTTTTGCCTTTAAAGTCCTCCTTTGTCCAGGGACTTATTTGCTGAGTTTGTAAACAATAACAAAAAAAAGCAAAATATTTTTTGATAATAAAAAATATTGATCCAACTACTGCTGATACTATACTTGATATTGTTATCGTCAATATTTGTAACAATCCGCCCACCTTTGTTTGCATTCAAGAGCTCTACCTTTCAGTTAGCGGTTAGCATATTGGTGTGTAATGTATTTAGAGCATTTCCTTGTCCTTTTTGTTTGGTAAGACTGTTTATTTTCCTCCGTGGAATGCTAGCTTGCGTTTGTTCGCTTGTTGCTGTCAAATTTGCGGGACACAGGTAGAATGTGTCAACATGCACTATCACGATATAACAATAGTATTAAAAGCACTATTGTCAGCCAAATTGATATAACCTATATCATCGATATCGCGCAACCCTAATCATTAGTTGACTCCTTAGTTCATTGCTAACACAGGAGTGCCATAAGTCTCTGTGCTTTCTTTGAGTACAAGCACAGCTGCAATTTTCTTTTTGAACTTCAAAAATATTGTATACAACACACAATGAACTGAAGATGTGTGGCCAAAAGCAGAGTTAAAACATGATGTTATCACATTATTTATATATTGGGACGGCGTGGCGAAGTTGGTAGAGTGGCCATGCCAGCAATCGGATGGTTGCTGGTTACTGGGGTTCAATCCCCACCTTCTACCATCCTAGTCACGTCCGTTGTGTCCTTGGGCAAGACACTTCACCCTTGCTCCTGATGGGTGCTGGTAGCGCATTGCATGGCAGCTCCCTCCATCAGTGTGTGAATGTGTGTGTGAATGGGTGAATGTGGAAATACTGTCAAAGCGCTTTGAGTACCTTGAAGGTAGAAAAGCGCTATACAAGTATAACCCATTCATATATATATATATATATATATATATATATATATATATATATATATATATATATATATATATATATATATATATATATATATATATATATATATATATATATATATATATATATATATATACATATACATATATATATATACATATATATATATATATATATACATATACATATATATATATATATATACATATATATATATATATATATATATATATATATATATATATATATATATATATATATATATATATATATATATATATATATATATATACATATATATATATATGGCAACACCAAATTGGCCCTAGTGTGTGAATGTTGTCTGTCTATCTGTGTTGGCCCTGCGATGAGTTGGCGACTTGTCCAGGGTGTACCCCGCCTTCCGCCCGATTGCAGCTGAGATAGGCTCCAGCGACCCCCCGCAACCCCGAAGGGAATTAGCGGTAGAAAATGGATGGATGGATGGATGGATGGATGGATATATATATATATATATATATATATATATATATATATATATATATATAGGTGTACAGCTCCACTAATGGACATTGGAGTGTTACTTTCAAAGGCAAAATTAAAGTATTGCTAGAAACATAATTTTATATGGGACTTTATTGTATTATATGTATAGTACACGTTCCAAAGAGAAAAAAGCATAAAACACAGTATATTTAAATATACTAAATGTAAAAAAGGGAATAAATATTCAAAATAAGATCATTAAATGAAATCTAGTTTGGTTACGCCATCATGAGCACAACACAAGGTTGTAAAAGTTTCAACTACAATTCTAAATAAGATGTCAAAAGCAAACTGAAATCAAATAAACACAGCTTAAAGATTGATCAATACCTATTTAAATTTAGTAATATATAAAAATGATGATTTATCAAAATATAAAAGAAATATACCTGAACAGAACGCTCATTAAGGGTACACCAAAAAGTAACGCTGTGAATCGCGTTTTTCCAAGTTTTTGGGGCATTTTTATGCTATTTCCAAGCATCTCCTTTTTATTATTGTTGATTTTAAATGGTCAAACTAATGCATATTATATATGCATGCCCTAGTAAACAAAAAAAAAAGTCATATTTATTTTGATTGTTACATTTTGAAGTACATTTGTGCAGGTGGGTGCGAATGTACCAATTACCAGAGCTGTACACATTTTGTTTTGTGTTAACAAGTTAAAACTGACAAAGTGGCCCAAAAGACAAAACGTGTGTGTGCGTGTGAGCTTTATACTCGTTCCAAAGCATGAATCAGTACAGAGACAACAAACTGTCACACTTTACCTCTGTGACGTCCATGACCTTGATGGCGGCCAGCTGCCCAGTCTTGACATGTCGTCCCTGTGAGGAGAAAAAGCAGAAATGGTTTTGGTCATTCTTAAATCACATGTAATACATGGTGGTTACACATGTGACACACAGCATACACCACCACCACCATCATCTTAGCAAGCACATTCCACATACTTTATGGATTAGGACAATAAAAGCCACAAAGGCTTAGGGGCAGGAGAGAGGGATGAGAGGGACACTTCCATCTTTAATCCATTCCACTTTGATCCCAGGAGGTTGCTGGCTGCTGCAAACAAAACAAGATGGCCATCTTTGGCTGCCAAATCTCTGTGCAGGCAATAGCGGCGAGTATAGACGCACTACTCAAGCCATCACAAAGCACTGGCCAACATTCACCTTTTTTTGGCGCCGACATGCAACAGTCTTTTTTTAACGTGCCACATGGGTGCCACAAAGCCTAAGGTTCATACTAGTTCACACAGGGAGGAGGGGCAGCATCATGTGGTTCCCTGTGCGTGTGACCTTCCTTGTGACATGAGGGCAAGGTCACCTTTGGCAGAAAGCGAGGACACGGTACGCACCGATGATGCACACACGCTTTTTCCTGCTTTTGCCTCCATCAAGAAATTACCCGTATATAGCAGCAGCACATGACATCAATAACTGTCTTGGCCCCCCTAAAAACATACACTATCTAGGATTTGCCACTTCATACTTGCTGCATACCAGCACACTGACCCACTTCTCGTACCCGCACGCACGCACACAAACTGAATGGAAGCAACTTAACACAAAAGAGGAAAGCACACTAAATGGTCCTGGGTGTACAGCTCATGAGCTAGTAACCCATTGACGTGACAGTTTGAAGAGTGCATCCCGTTGGCCAGTGTCTTTGTGTCTCAACCGAAACACACTTTGCTAATAAAGTGCAGTGAGACAGCAAAGTGTGCGTACAAAGAAGAACACAAAAAGTTTTGTTCAACATTGCAAGTCTTGTGACACCCATTAGGCTGAGGGTCACTGTGGGGGAGATGGGCACAAAAGAGGTGTGTGTGTGTCTGTAATTTTCACCATTTTTGAATTGCAGGGAATGTAACAAGTGATGCAAACCCAAAACGCCTGCTCAGTGTTTGCACAATAGTGAAAGAGATGGACACAATACGACAGCGCAGCCCCCACTGCAGCATGGGTGACACATTCAACACCCCCACGTAGTGACCTCAGAGCTTCACCACCAATCAACACTTAGGCTCCCAGGACCTTAAACCAATGAGACTCATTCATTAGCCAGGGCGACAACTCAGAAGTTCTAAATAGCGATTAATTTTAAAGAAGTACTCGCCACCGGCAGTTACATACAAACCCCGTTTCCATATGAGATGAGAAATTGTGTTAGATGTAAATATAAACGGAATACAATGATTTGCAAATCCTTTTCAACCCATATTCAATTGAATGCACTACAAAGACAAGATATTTGATGTTCAAACTCATAAACTTTTTTTTTTTTTTGCAAATAATAATTAACTTAGAATTTCATGGCTGCAACACGTGCCAAAGTAGTTGGGAAAGGGCATGTTCACCACTGTGTTACATCGCCTTTCCTTTTAACAACACTCAGTAAACGTTTGGGAACTGAGGAGACACATTTTTTAAGCTTCTCCGGTGGAATTCTTTCCCATTCTTGCTTGATGTACAGCTTAAGTTGTTCAACAGTCCGGGGGTCTCCGTTGTGGTATTTTAGGCTTCATAATGCGCCACACATTTTCAATGGGAGACAGGTCTGGACTACAGGCAGGCCAGTCTAGTACCCGCACTCTTTTACTATGAAGCCACGTTGATGTAACACGTGGCTTGGCATTGTCTTGCTGAAATAAGCAGGGGCGTCCATGGTAACGTTGCTTGGATGGCAACATATGTTGCTCCAAAACCTGTATGTACCTTTCAGCATTAATGGCGCCTTCACCGATGTGTAAGTTACCCATGTCTTGGGCACTAATACACCCCCATACCATCACAGATGCTGGCTTTTCAACTTTGCACCTATAACAATCTGGATGGTTCTTTTCCTCTTTGGACGTCCACAGTTTCCAAAAACAATTTGAAATGTGGACTCGTCTGACCACAGAACATTTTTCCACTTTGTATCAGTCCATCTTAGATGAGCTCAGGCCCAGAGAAGTCGACGGCGTTTCTGGGTATTGTTGATAAACTGTTTTCGCCTTGCATAGGAGAGTTTTAACTTGCACTTACAGATGTAGCGACCAACTGTAGTTACAGACAGTGGGTTTCTGAAGTGTTCCTGAGCCCATGTGGTGATATCCTTTACACACTGATGTCGCTTGTTGATGCAGTACAGCCTGAGGGATCGAAGGTCAAGGGCTTAGCTGCTTACGTGCAGTGATTTCTCCAGATTCTCTGAACCCTTTGATGATATTACAGACTGTAGATGGTGAAATCCCTAAATTCCTTGCAATAGCTGGTTGAGAAAGGTTTTTCTTAAACTGTTCAACAATTTGCTCACGCATTTGTTGACAAAGTGGTGACCCTCGCCCCATCCTTGTTTGTGAATGACTGAGCATTTCATGGAATCTACTTTTATACCCAATCATGGCACCCACCTGTTCCCAATTTGCCTGTTCACCTTTGGGATGTTCCAAATAAGTGTTTGATGAGCATTCCTCAACTTTATCAGTATTTATTGTCACCTTTCCCAACTTCTTTGTCACGTGTTGCTGGCATCAAATTCTAAAGTTAATGATTATTTGCAAAAAAAAAAAAGTTTATCAGTTTGAACATCAAATATGTTGTCTTTGTAGCATATTCAACTGAATATGGGTTGAAATTGATTTGCAAATCATTGTATTCCGTTTATATTTACATCTAACACAATTTCCCAACTCATATGGAAACGGGGTTTGTATTATGGAGAAAATGTATTCTGTTTTGGTACCAATTAGGGATGGGCTGATAAGTCAGTCACCGATCAGTATATGCTGATTTTTTTGAAAGTACGTGATCAGCCCCTGCCAATTAATGCCTTTTAACCTATTAAGGCCCAAGCTGTTTGTTTACATGCTTTTTTTTATTTCTCTTTGCTATTTGGGCTTATTGGACCCTAATTAGAATAAAAACTACAAATCATCTTTTGATATGATGTACTTAGTCCATAAGTACACAAACGTGTACTTCATGTGTAGTGACATGCTAATTTTAATTTTTACACTTTTTTTTCCTCCAAATTCCATTGTATGTTATACACTTCTGACACCACCAGATGGCAGTATAAGTGTCCATATGTCGGCATAAGACCCCAATTCAGTAGTGTACACAATTTTGGAAATAAGAGCCAAAAGGTGCTGTCCACGCATGTGGCCACTAAGGCCTTTAGAGGTTAAAGCCAATCGCCTTTAACGGCAAATTAATTACATTACATTGCCCTCTTTTGGAATTGTACCTATAATTCACAATCCGTACGTCTTTTTTTATGCATTCTACCTCATAGATAAACGTAAATAAAAGGCTGCTTACAATGGAGCCATAAGATGATGTCATTCAATCTATTCCGACCATAAAACCCAATAAATAACCATCCAAATAACGCCAACAGTGACCTTAAAGGGAAACTGCACTTTTTGGGGAATTTTGCCTATCGTTCACAATCATTATGAAATAAAAGGACACGCGTCTTTTTGGGGGGGGTATGGGGGGGTTTTAAAGATGATAAACGCTTGGAAAATGCGGCTAATTGGAGTCACCGTCGTAGCCTTTAGAGTTCTCAAAAATAACTTTAAAACCCTCCATCAACGTTTTATATGCACGCTGCAAATAAATATATAATGTAGTAACGGACACGTTCAGAACAATATGTAATATGTATAATATTTACCTTATTTTGGTGATTTTAAGCATTGCCAGAACTAATTTCCTCAGCGCATTTATTTCCGATTCCGACTTCCGGCAACAAATGTGTGTTCCTACTTCCGGAAACAAACAAGTGTTTTCTAATCATGGCAGACTTGGTAACAGACAACGAAGACGACTATTTTTGGACGAATAAGGATTCACAACTTTATCTTTTTTAGGCTGAATATATGGAGGATGAACTGCTGCTTCTAGAAGCGAACATGAAGAGGGTGAAACATTGCAGCAGACGGAAGCCGAGAGAGTGAGGTTGGCGTGACTTTGATGGTGTAAATGTGGAATTGGGAGCCATGCTATTTCGACATAAATGGAATGCTTACCCAAAGTCAACTTGAAAAAACTTCCCTGGCCTGATGGACCAAACAGACTGTCCATCGCCTAGTCTATAAAATCCGCTACACCTCCCTGATATCGATGTACATGTCAAACTACTTCTTTAACGTAAATGACCGCCATAACCACAACACCAGGGGGAGTACCACAAACCACATTAAACCCAGATTCCGATCTAACAAAGGTCTAAACTCATTCTCCTTCTATGCCACATCAATATGGAATGCACTCCCAACAGGTGTAAAAGAAAGTGCATCTCTATCCTCCTTCAAAACCGCACTAAAACAACACCTCCAGGCAACAACACCCCCAGGCAACTTCAACCCTTGACTAACACCCTCCCCTTCCACATCCCACCTCCACCGGATTGTAAATAACCAAATGTAAATAATCAAATGTATTTCTAATGTATATACTTGTTCTTATGCTATCTGAACTCACTATGTTCACTGCTCGCTGTACATATCCTACCAAGTCAGACCTACACTGTTTCAATGCCCATTTGTCTGATGATGCAATTGTTGATGACTGAAGTGCTGATATCAACCAAACCCTCCTCATCCCACCCCCCGGATTGTAAATAATGTAAATAATTCAATATATATACTCTGATGATTAACTTGTGTGATGACTGTATTATGATGATAGTATATATTTGTACCATGAATTGATTACGTGGACCCCGACTTAAACAAGTTGAAAAACGTATTCGGGTGTTACCATTTAGTGGTCAATTGTACGGAATATGTACTGAACTGGGCAATCTACTAATAAAAGTTTCAATCAATCAATCAATCAATCAATCAATCGGTTGATTCACTTTAATATTGCTCATGATACACGTAGCACCTCACGCGTGTTATTACAACTACAATATACACTGTGTTGCTGCCTGAGTACAAACAAAACATAAAATGTGGGCTAATACTTTACAGATACTGTAATATGATTGTTCATGTTTTTCAGTCAGTACAAATTGGTGTCCTATCGCAGTGTTGTGCATTACAAACTCAAAAGCGATTCAACTGGTAACGTTAAAGCTAGTTTATCCCTTGCCGTAGCTAGCTCACGGCTAATACCGTAGCACGCCGATGTGTTAGTACGCTAGAAAATATGTTCCTCAATAATCGCTCTCAAAATAATGTCGCTACAGTTTGGTTATTATACAGGTTAAAGAACGTAAATGAAGTATTGTTGGCGGTTTTTGTAATACATTTTAAAGTGATTTTGCTGTAGAATGGATTGCTCCCATTAGCTGCATTGCTAGCCACCTAGAATGAGCCGATTTTTACAAGTTAGAATGTAAAAACTTTTTTTTTAAAAGTCTTGTCTCTCATAAGGATTGTGAACGATAGGCAAAATTCTAAAAGTGCAGTTCCCCTTTAATATTAACCAAGTAATAGCAATTTTGCTATCTTAGCGCTCTGGGGACGGCGAGGCTCGGTTGGTAAGCGGGGCCGCCAGCAACCTGAGGGTTCCTGGCTCAACCCCCGGCTACCGCCATCCTAGCCACATCTGTTATGTCCTTGGGAAAGACACTTCACCCTTGCTCCTGATGGGTCGTGGTTAAGGCCTTACATAGCAGCTCCCGCCATCAGTGTGTGAATGTGTGTGGGAATGTGTGTGTGAATGGGTGAATGTGAAAATAGTGTGTCAAAGCTCTTTAAGTACCTCGAAGGTAGAAAAGCGATATACAAGTATAACCCATTTACTCATGTTAAGGACCTATTTTTAGTGGTGCATTGTCACAGAGAGGCAACTTCGTTATTCCGCTGTATTGACATCATCAGCTGATGAGCCGCTTTAAATCATGCCTCTCACCTGGATTGTAGCAGGATCTGGCCATAAACCCAGAAGTGGGTACACTTTGACAGCCAACTTAAACCTGTAAATGAGACCCGAAAAGACGCTTCGTTCCACCCCCCTTTTTTCTTTGCAAGGATTAGGAGTCATTCTTCATCTAAACAGGAATATATCAACATCGATTAGTTGTGAAATTAATGCTCCGCTGTATGCTTAAAATGATCTAAATACGTTTAAAATTAGATGTTTATTATAAATGTGCCTGTTAGTACATTACATATATACAGAGTGTGTATTTAAAACATTAATGGAAGTGTTTGGATGTTTTTTTTAAGCGCTTTACAGGCAGAATAGAGCGACTCCCATTGCTCCCATTGTAAGCGGACCTTTAACTCGTAAATAAATGCAAGTAGAGTGCATAAAAAAGACAAACGTGTGCTATGCACAATTCCAAAAAAAGTGCAGTTCCCATTTAGGTATCAATAACAAGTATCATTAGCGCTGTAGGACGAGGTTAAACATGTTTCACACATAAAACCAAGCTAGGAGCAGACAGGCTAATAGCTAATCTGACTTGAAACACAAAGTTCTTCAAGAAGTCTAGATTTTTATTTTCATGTTTACAAACTCAGGGAATAATTCCCTGGACACAGGAGGACTTTGAGGGCAAAAATCTAATGATTTTTAATGAGTAGTAGTTTTTACTTTTGTTCAGTTATTTTCTTCTTTATTGTGATCAAACAATTGTATGTAATAAAAAACAACAAACTAATTTAAATATTGTGTTGGTGTTGTTACACTGTTAGTGGCACTCACCACAAATATATAGAAAAACGTATATTTCATACATGTGATCGGTATTGGTAATGTTATCGGCCGATTTTGTTAATGGAAGCTTAGCATTGGAACTGGCAGCATATTACCCTGATCAGAACATCCCTAGTACCAATCCATCATATGGCACTGCCGCACTGCCCATCAGCCAAGGAGGAGAAATTGCCCTTCATCTTGGATAAAGGACGAGGCTAAAACTTAAAGTAAGTAAGAATAGGTTGCAGAATAGGTTTACACGATATAAACCACATACGATATAGATTTGTATGACGATAGAGCTTTTAATACTATCATTATTTCGTGATACTGCATGTTGATGACACATTCTAGTTGTGTCCTGAAAATCTGCCAATCTGTGTCACTGAATTTGTGCATTTCTGACTGAAAGATAACATATATCCATTGGCTGAAATATGTTGGATTAATGTTAAATGACTATTGTATGTTATCAACCAAAAATGTCACGACCACCCTGTTGAAGACCTCTGCTCTAAGGCATTTGTGCAAATGTGCAGTGTGTCTGTTTTTCTGTTATCATGACTACCTTGTTGTCTTAAATCCTGCATCCAGCGCAAGGCATTTGAGATAGCAGACCCAGCCAGCTGGTCCGACACCAGATAATAAAAGAAGCTCAGAAAGAGCCTCTTTGTGCGGTGCATGCATTTTTTTTAGGAAACTTGGGAGACAAATGACTAATGATTTAAAAGCTCCTACTGACTCACCATTTCTTTACCACATTTATCTCTGTTCTGACCCGGTTCAAATACTAGGGGCTAGTGCTCGTTTTAAAGGTTAAAACAATTTAAGCGAGTGTGTCCTGCATTAATTAGTATTAAGGTTATGAGTTAATCCAGGTGCGTTCATGCTACATTAGATCTATACTTCCACTTGGATCAGTAAGACAGCCACAACAAGACTTGAGTGATTACATTTTATCATGGCTGTCATTTAAAATCTGTGTGAGCTTTGTTTTCTGGAATATTGTGATTATCATGGTGGCGACACACAAGCACATAATGAGGTATGGTCACATGTCACCTCCAAACTATTCTACTCGTCATTATCACCAATAAGCAAAAACAATGCCAAAGAGAAATGTCTCAAAGGAGTCAAAAGTAAAAGTGAGGCATGAGACGGAAAAATTACACAATTTCTCCTGTTGTGTTTGGCCTGCTGACAACATTTTTTAAAAAGGAAAAATGTGAAAATTTATGTCGAGTGGCGGCTATCAATACACTGATTGAGTGCTGATCAGCAAACTGCGGAAAGCTACAAGTTCAGTGTAGACCGCACACTCATCCTGTGAATAACCATGTATTTTTGTGTCAACTGCAGACTCACTTGTCTGAGTGGCTTTCTAACATTTAGACCAGTGGTCCTTAAACTTTTTTCCACCATATACCAACTCAAAAAACACTTGGTTCTCCAAGTAATGACCAACATTAAATTACTGCAGCGTAGTAGGCCTAAGTATTCATTACTACTCAGTGGCCTAGTGGTTAGAGTGTCTGCCCTGAGATCGGTAGGTTGTGAGTTCAAACCCCGGCCGAGTCATACCAAAGACTATAAAAAAATGGGACCCATTACCTCCCTGCTTGGCACTCAGCATCAAGGGTTGGAATTGGGGGTTAAATCACCAAAATGATTCCCGGGCGCGGCACCACTGCTGCCCACTGCTCCCCTCACCTCCCAGGGGGTGAACAAGGGGATGGGTCAAATGTAGAGGACAAATTTCACCACACCTAGTGTGTGTGTGACAATCATTGGTACTTTAACTTTAACTTTAAAACAATGGAGAGCTGAATATTTTTGGCCACTGTAACATTACACAGAGTTTGAAGAGTAACACTGTGTTTGAATATGAGAAAATAAAACACGTACTTTAATCAAGTGATTATTTGGCGTACCACGAGAGGGAACCTGCATACCAGTTTGAGAATCACTGATATGGATGATATAGGCAAATGTTGTCATCATAGTGAGAAGACAGGGGCCATCCCACTTTTTCTGGTTTTTACATTACAACTGGCTTTTTCAAGCATGGCAGACACAGAAAGACGTACAGGCAGATGGATTCTCTCTGAGAATAGACAATAGGATAGGATGCAGGTCACTCAGCTTGTTGCTTAAAGCAAAGCTGAATCCTGTAGAGATCTTCTTGTTGGAGACTCATCAGTATGTGCACCTTCTCTCATTAGTCAACAACGTAGACCTGCTTTAATGTAAGGACTTTATCAAAAATAATTTGCCTTCACAAATATAATGCTGACAGAAGAATTCTCTGTCATTGTTGTTGAAATGCACAGCAGCATACTGACAGCTGTTTCAAATATCGATTTTAGCTACATAAAGAAAATATTAGAAACATCTCTTAGCATAATGCAGTGCAGTTTTAAATCACTACAAAACCACAATAATACTCCTTGTAAAACACCCAAAACTGGGCATTATCAGCCTTTATGAAGTTTTTGTATGCAATCGTGGTTATCATCAGAGGTGTTCTGATCAGTTTCATGCTCCAGATTCCAATCTGTGTATTGACTGTAAATATTTTAAATTTACTTATGGTGAGTCCTATTGACCTTGCACAATGTCAACCTAATATTTTAACGAGTTCCTTATTTCCTTTTATTACATACAATTGTTTGAGCAAACAAAGTCAATAGCACACAATTACTAAACAGAAGCAAAAACTACCACCTACTACTTGTTTAAATCATTTGGTTTTGCCACCAAAGTTCTCCTGTGTCGACAAAAACTGATTTTATGAAAATAAAACAATCGACCTAATCACTCTATTATTGATCATATAATGATACTACAATATATGGTAGTGTAACATGGCTTCATCTAAACTTCTTCCAATTTAATAAGCACTTATTTCAGGATCAGGATGGATCAGGATGCTTTATTATTGTCCATTGTTTAATATGTACAAGACACATAAGAACTGAAATTACATTTTCATTTGTGTTGTTTCTGGCTATCTTAGCGGCTAGCTTAGCGACAGGCATGCCTTATTTGCTCCAGCTTGTTATTCTTACCCGGTGTGTAACATGTTTAGCTTTGTCGTCCAGTGATTATGAAACTTGTGAGAAACAATTCATTTGCCACAGTTTAGTTACCCCGCCTTCCGCCCGAATGCAGCTGAGCTTGAGCGCCCCCGCGACTCCGAAAGGGATAAGCGGTAGAAAATGAATGGATGGATGGATGGATAGTTGATGAATATTAACTCCAGGGACCGGCTTTGTACTGTGTATGGACATAGACACCCACTTCTGTCAGTTCGGCGACAAAAATAAAGCGAGCAGGCATCAGCTTTTGTGATCGACGTTGAAAGGCCTTAATCAGCTTTGGCTTATTATACTTTTGCACAAAAATCGGCCAATCTATTGGCGTATCCCTACTAGTTATTGCAAAGCTAAACCCTGCGAGTAACAGCCTGTTTGCCTGGTTATCCTTCTGCAAAATCAAGTGCCCCAAAATAGAAAAAGAAAAAAACAACACCAGGGTGTCAAAGAAAATTGCGAGTGCCAGCATTATTGAAAAATAAGTTGAGCAACACTATTGAATTGAAGGAACACGTAGCAAAGTATAAAGGTTGCGTCAGCAACTCTCGTCCTAACTCTCCGCTCATCGTCATCTCCGTCAACAAGAGTCTTCAATAAAAGATAAAAGTTAATTAATTGGATTTACCTTATTTCTTATGGATAAAATTGCTTCGGTTTTTGTCAGACCTTTGGGTACAAACGAAAACCAAGGTACCACTGTGCATGCATGTATGCTAGTAATAACCACACACACACTACCACTCTCCTTCCTCATAACAGTCGTAAAGTTCCCTTCCAAAAAGAGAAACATGGCACCAGAAGCAAATTACCCCTTAGTGTACACTTTTTGCATCTTTGCCAGATGACGACATAATGCTCAAAGTTAAGCTTAAGCATAAAGTTGTGTGACGTACACATTGTCCAACGCCCTCACATGTCCATAACAACAGGAGGTATTTTGAATCACATACACTTGTAGGACTTTCCTTTAAATGGAAAATGTATTTTTCAGCTGAGATGTAAGAAGATATATACTGCATGAAGACATAAAAATGTTCAGGGAGACAGGAGTGTTACTGACGACTTAGATGATCTATAATAAGCAACTAGACTCCTTTTTTGAAAAGATTTAGGTATGTCTGACTACTCTATTTATGCTTCTGGCCTTACATTCAACTCTTATTTTTTTATGATTTTTACTCTGATTTCTGTTGGGTGTTGCTGTGCATCATCTGGTCACAGTCACTTGGTGAAATCATATCCGGTGTTTTGGTGCGTTTAGCATTCACACGCTGGCAGACGGACCCATGTCTTAGTGTGAGTTCATACTTGTAATTTGTGGTTCGGTTAAACAGTCCCTATCGTGCCAATTCACACAAATTCAACAAATGATGTGCAACCTGGCAACTATGTCCAATGCATGCAACTTCCCCGCACATTTTGTCCAATCAGCGTAAGTTTTGCAAATCAAATGTGTCTCTCAGCGACAGTCAAACTGTCTAATCAAAAGGTATGTTTCTTTCCTGTGGAGACAGCAACTTGTAACACTGTATCAACTCTTCATTGCTTACCCGCGTAGCTTAGACCTGATTCCGGTTCCTGACTACAGTGCTAAGCCTTCTGGGTAATGTAGTATAAAAACATTTAGCAACACGTCGGCATCCTGATTTACATGTATTTATATATTTATTCAACCGTATTATCCAGGGTAAGACAATTAAGAACATATTTTTATTTTTAATGCTGACCCGGCAAAGAGGCAGCATTTACATAACAGAGATGTTGACGTGTGATGATAATCTTTCATCGTCCCATTTACTAACAAAAGTTACCGCTATGGAAAGGATCGCTTTCAACAGTTAACAGTTCTTAACGTGCAGGGAGAAATGTGTTGGAACATAAAAGAATGTTTGAAGATGGACAAACACTTTTCAAGCGCAAAACAAACGAGAATGTCTGCAACTTGTGGACGACAGAGCAGACAGCGGACAATAAGGAAGCCTTGGGTGGCAGGTCTTTCTGTAATTACAATGAATTACTACTAATATTAGTTATAATTAACAAAAACAAATAAATAATTTGACAATGAGTATACCAGTGGACTCTAGTCCTGACTGCAGGAAAATGACCACCAAATATGTTGAAACAATCAGAGTACCTGACTACAAGTGTAAACGCACTCTCTGGCCATCCTGAACTTGGTCCACATTTGACCAAACAAAACCATACTAACAGACCAAACTGACCCTAGTGCGCTTTACCTGGACAAAAAAACGACAAGCACAGACTCCAGCGTTCTGTGGGCAGAGTGTACTCTACGCGGAATGTCAGCAGTCATTAGATCTTCTGTAATCGCACGCACTTTTGTGTTGTAGTTTTCTGTGAAATTTCCATGACACCCTAAATTTCTGTGCATTGTTTACAGTTTCCTCTCATGGCCTCAAACACAAATGACGAGGAAGTGGAGCTGCTCTACCTACAGTATTTACTGTTTTGCAAAGCAGTGAAGTAAAGAGACTTGGGCTGTAGCTATCTATTTTAGAAATCGATTGGTTTGTTCGATTGATCAAGTAATCGGATTAAAAAACACTTAAAAGCCTCATTGCTTATTTTAGGGTAAATAGTTTTAAAAATTCTGCTTGCCATAACCTTAATTTTTTGTATAATGAATGCACATCATTAAACTTGAAATTGCACTTTTAACATATGTGCATTGATTATATAAACCACACAAACATAAAACATTAGCTGGTCGTTACAGTATGAATTAATTATATATAGCCTATTATTTGCGCACTATTGACAAGTGATGTACCGAAAACGTCAGCATGTCTGCAATGTGGAAGTAATTTTTATATATATTGCAGATATACCTGCAGACAGCCATCTACAAAATGTGCAAATATTAAGAGGACAGTGGTGGCTTTTAAGAAGAGAAAGTCCAACTAGAGTAACAGCACCCAGCAAGTGTGACGTCATGCTCGCTGCAGCTCGCCTCTTTCATCTGGGACATCGAGGGACAGAAGTAGTCTCTAAACACGAGTACATTTTATAATAACACCAGAAGAAGATGCTAGATCTGTTGCTAGTTGTTTGGGACGGTATAGCTCGGTTGGTAGAGCGGCCGTGCCAGCAACTTGAGGGTTGCAGGTTCGATCCCCGCTTCCGCCATCCTAGTCACTTCCGTTGTGTCCTTGGGCAAGACACTTTACCCACCTGCTCCCAGTGCCACCCACACTGGTTTAAATGTAACTTAGATATTGGGTTTCACAATGTAAAGCGCTTTGAGTCACTTGAGAAAAAGCGCTATATAAATGTAATTCACTTCACTTCACTTCACTTTTTGATTTTGAAAAGTCATTAAAAGTCTGTAAACCCTTAAAAAATCCCAACAAAGTACATTGACAATATGGCAAAACGATAAAAAAAATGTTAATACAAATTAATAATAACAGATTTGTTATAAATGTATATAATATACATTGTTTGAGTCTTTTTAAAGAAAATCAAATCATAGCAAATTACTCGGTGACATCATGGTGACCACGCCCATAACCATGCCCCCACCGCCACAGGTATCTGGGCAGTTTAGGGAAAACTATGCACCGTCATAACATTCAAGCCAGGGATGTCCAAACTTTTTGACTCGAGGGCCGCATTGGGCTAAAAAAAAATTGCCGAGGGACATAAGCATGTAAAGTAACAAATTATATATGTATACTAACATACAGTATATATATACACACACACACCGGCAGTACATATATACATTTACCTACATACCGTATTTTTCGGACTAAAAGTCGCAGTTTTTTTTCATAGTTTGGGTGCGACTTATACTCAGGAGCGACTTGTGTGTGAAATTATTAACACATTACTGTAAAATATCAAATAATATTATTTAGCTCATTCACGTAAGAGACTAGACGTATAAGATTTCATCAAATTTAGCGATTAGGAGTGACAGATTGTTTGGTAAACGTATAGCATGTTCTATATGTTATAGTTATTTGAATGACTCTTACCATAATATGTTACGTTAACATACCAGGCACGTTCTCAGTTGGTTATTTATGCGTCATATAACGTACACTTATTCAGCCTGTTGTTCACTATTCTTTATTTATTCTAAATTGCCTTTCAAATGTCTATTCTTGGTGTTGGGTTTTATCAAATACATTTCCCCAAAAAATGCGGCTTATACTCCAGTGCGACTTATATGTTTTTTTCCTTCTTTATTATGCATTTTCGGCCGGTGCGACTTATACTCTGGAGCGACTTATACTCAGAAAAATACGGTACATATATATACACACAACATAGATATATACACATATATATACACACCCATACACACACAATGTGTACACAATTTGTATATTTATACAATTCTGAAGTATGTGTACTTATTAGAGGTGGGAATCTTTGGGCATCTCACGATTCCATTACGATTACGATTCAGGAGCTATGATTCGATTAAAAATGGATTATTGATGAATCTTTAATAATGTATATTGATCCAGTTTTACATTTCGTTTCACTAAAAAGCGTTTATCACTTACAACTTAAGTTAATTAATTTGGACTAAAAAAAAAAGTGTTAATTTGTTTCAAATGTGTGCCAAACTGGACCA
Organism: Entelurus aequoreus; assembly: GCF_033978785.1. NCBI lineage: Eukaryota > Metazoa > Chordata > Actinopteri > Syngnathiformes > Syngnathidae > Entelurus > Entelurus aequoreus. The sequence goes on along the minus strand of NC_084731.1, from coordinate 88,213,855 downwards.
TAAGTGCCGATAGTAAAGGAGGTGGTTGGATCTCTCGGTGAGGTGGCTCGCTGCAGTAATTTTAGAACTGTCTGTATTACTTTATTCACAATAAATAATTCCCCCACCTCTAGTAATTATAGATAATGAATTTGATATTGAAATCACTACACTAACTTTGTTTTGTTTAATAATTATTATTACAACTACGTACTACAGAGTGATATGTGATCACGTTTGCACAGCCGTTTTTACACCTAATCGTGCTAACCATTTATGGTTCCCAGAACGATGTAATTACGTTATTAGCCTTTTGGGCAATTAATGTTACCTAGAGGGTGCATTTGGGCTCCGTTTTGGTTTCATATTGGTGCAAACGGCAAGCACTTTTTCGGTTCCCAAAACGTTACATATTATGTTCTTTGAATGTTACCGAACGGTCTCGATGGCAATGCTTTAAGTCTGCATATTCATTTCATACCAAATTGAAGAGGGACGTTCGCCAAACATGTAAAAAAAATACAGTACCAACTGTGATAAAGCCATATTTTCGAGAATAACCGCCAATATGCTGTTATACGGATGCGCACACACACATATATACATAGACACGCGAATACACACATTATGACGCATTTTTGTCTCACAGCAGAGCGTTAATTGTGGCATAACAACAAGCCATCATTTCATTTTCTACCGCTTGTCCCTTTCGGGGTCACGGGGAGTGCTGGGGAGACTTCCATCCATCCATCCATCCATTTTCTACCGCTTGTCCCTTTCGGGGTTGCGGGGGGTGCTGGAGCCTATCTCAGCTGCAGACTTTTGTAACAAAAATAACACTTCAGTTTGCACTGATTAAAGCAAGCTATAACAGACTGAAAAACGACAGAATTTTAACTAATTCAACTTTAACCGCGCCCCACGTTAGACCGCGACAACAATGCAATATGAAGCATAAACAATAAAATATTAAATATTAAAAGGAGTATGTGAACGTTTACTTCTGACGACTTCCTTTAAGTTTTGTAATCAATCAGAAATTTCCATCCATCCATTTCTACCGCTTGTCCCTTATGGGGTCGCTGGAGCCTATCTAAGCTGCATTCGGGCGGAAGGCGCTGTACACCCTGGACAAGTTGCCACCTCATCGCAGGGCCAACACAGATAGACAGACAACATTCACACTCACATTCACACGCTATGGCCAATTTAGTGTTGCCAATCAACCTATCCCCAGGTGCATGTCTTTGGAGGTGGGAGTACCCGGAGTACCCGAAGGGAACCCACGCAGGCATGGGGAGAACATGCAAACTCCCCACAGAAAGATCCCGAGCCCAGGATCGAACCCAGATATCAAGCAGCTAAAATGCGCCAAACATGGGGAAGTGTGGAGAGAGTGTTTTGCATATATTACACTAATGGATTTATATATGGGTAATTTTAAATCATATATACGTGTTTTATAATGTCCACAAAGTTCAATGAGCAGGATGTGTGTCATGTGCGACCGTGCGTTGACTTGCTCAGTGGCCTTGTGGTTAGAGTGTCCGCCCTGAGATTGGTAGGTTGTGAGTGCATACCAAAGACTATAAAAATGGGACCAATCACTCAGCATCAAGGGTTGGAATTGGGGGTCAAATCACCAAAAGGATTCCTGAGCGCAGCCACCGCTGCTGCTCACTGCTACTCTCACCTCCCAGGGGGTGGAATAAGGGAATGGGTCAAATGCAGAGGGTAATTTCACCACACCTAGTGTGTGTGTGACTATCAGTGGTACTTTACATTTAACTTGGTTGGTTCTAGTTAATGTACACCATGAGTGGGAAAATTGTTTGGGTTTGATCATAATTACTGAGGCTGTGCTGTTGGTACTTCAACATAAGCTTGTGGTAGTTAACTAGTACTTCCATTGTCGTACACGTGACGGCTGCAAAACCTTCCCAAGTCAAACTAATTTGCATTGGAATCAATTTGGGCTAAGGCTTTGTCTACACTAAGCCGGTTAACCCCTTAAACGAATAATTATTTAACCACACTAAACCAGGGTTTGAGGTCCCCCTCCTCGGACAAATGTTTACACGGGTAAGTGCGCCGTGTATTTCTTGAATCACCGGCTCCTTGCTTTGTATGGACTCATTGATCGTTTACGAACTGAGTTCGGAGAGGAAGTGACGCCAGAAAGACCGCGCCCCACACAGGAAGTGACGTCAGAAAGAACGCGCCACAGCCAGCTTCATAATAAAGCGGTTTCGTAACTCGGAGCTAACCTCTGGAAATATGAAGGCGAGTCATCTCCTTCTTCTACATGTACAGACGCTTGTGGAAATCACACATGAATACCTTAAGAGAAAGCGATTGCAGCTATTTGGGATACAACACTTCTCAGACGGCAAGAGAACTTTCAAATGTCCAGGTCAGCTGTGACTTTACTTACCGAAAAACTTTGTTCATTTGTCCAAGGAGAGTCAACGAGAATGCGGGCTCCCGTGAATGTGATAAAAAAGGTAGCGTGTGCTTTGTATTCCTGGCCATCGAGGGAAGACTACGGAAAACGGCGAATGCTTTTGGACCGGCAAAGCAGACTGTATCAGTTATCGTCCACCATGTATGTCGCGGACTCAACGTCTAGGTCAGTGGTTCTTAACCTTGTTGGAGGTACCGAACCCCACCAGTTTCATATGTGCATTCACCGAACCCTTCTTTAGTGAAAAATAAATTAAAAAATTCTTAATTTGATCTTAATTTATAAATATTAACCATGAAATTATTAAAGAAATACTAATAAAGATATATTTTACAAACAAAGTTACAGGAATGTACACATGATCCCATGTTTGCATCTTATTGTGTAACATGTGAATGTTTTAGTGGGAACTAAATGCGATATCTGAAAGGGGTACAAATTATTTCCAAAGCAGGACCCCCACCCAGACATACAATACTAGTACACAGCTCATGAAAAACAATATTTTGTGTTATTGTCATTGTAATTGGGCCAAAATACTTATATTAGAAAATAATCTCATGGAAATGACTGCTGTCATTTGATTATTATAATAAAACATTTTACTTATTTAGTCAGGTTTGTGACCGTTGTGCTGCTGGTAAGGCCACAGTGCATGTGCACGTCTAACGTCGCTCACATGTGCTCCACTGAATGCTCAAGGAGTTTTTGCGTTGGCTCACGCATATAGAAAATTAGAGGGAACATTGTTTGGGGGTATCCATAATACGCCGATATGGAGAAGTTTTTATTTACACGATGAGTCGGGTGTGTCTTGACCTCCGCGGCGGAGGCGCCACCGAACCCCTGAGGCAGACTCACCGAACCCCTAGGGTTCGATCGAACCCAGGTTAAGAACCACTGGTCTAGGTCCAGAGTATATAAAGTCACCAAAAACGAATGGACAATGAAAGTGAAGGCAAAAGAGTGAAGAGTGTCCTGACCAGATATCTAGATCCCTAGATTGATTGTTGTAAAATGTTCATTGTCACACAGTGTTTACTTTCGTGTCCAATAAAGATTTGATTAATTTATGATGGCTCAGCTGTGATTCACTACAATAGGGCCACACAGCACACAGGATTCCAGTTCATTGAAATACCACAACACTGGATATTGTTCAGATAAGTTAAATTTAAGAACTTGCACACAAAGCAACACTGGAGGTGACTATGACATGCGCATTTTCCGCGCATGCATATTAGGTCGCATTGCGTCGGCTGACGGAGTGGGGGAGGGGTTCTTAAACGACCATTATGTGTGTGTGGACAATAAGGTTAGGTGGGATTTACCCTGGATAAATAGTGTAAACAGGGCCTAAAATACACCCCCGGGCCAATCTTCTTGTTATATTTGTGACGTTGCACGGGCCGCACGTGGCCCGGGGGCCATAGTTTGGACACCTGATTTAAGCAGACGTCCACTTTGAGCATGTACCGTATTTTTCGGAGTATAAGTCACTCCGGAGTATAAGTCGCACCGGCCGAAAATGCATAATAAAGAAGGAAAAAAACACATATAAGTCGCACTGGAGTATAAGCCGCATTTTTGGGGGAAATGTGTTTGATAAAACCCAACACCAAGAATAGACATTTGAAAGGCAATTTAAAATAAATAAAGAATAGTGAACAACAGGCTGAATAAGTGTACGTTACATGACGCATAAATAACCAACTGAGAACGTGCCTGGTATGTTAACGTAACATATTATGGTAAGAGTCATTCAAATAACTATAACATATAGAACATGCTATACGTTTACCAAACAATCTGTCACTCCTAATCGCTAAATCCCATGAAATCTTATATGTCTAGTCTCTTACGTGAATGAGCTAAATAATATTATTTGATATTTTACGGTAATGTGTTAATAATTTCACACATAAGTCGCACACCCGGCCAAACTATGAAAAAAACTGCGACTTATAGTCCGAAAAATACGGTGCGTATCACTGCAAACTACGTTCGGCGTACGATTCGCCCGAGTATGTTTGGGTGTTGACTCCTTATGCAACCAGGATATGACTGAAAAGACCGACTGTCATGAGTCGCTGCATGCGGGAAAACGTTCTCATCCTTGCCGACTCATCTACTTTTCAAATCAGGCCGGTGACGTAAGACAGGTGACGCTCCACACCGACTGATTCACCCTCCCAACTCACTGCAACAATTCAGGGGTCAGACAACTGGGGCCTAGACGAAAGTGACGTCATGATTTATGTGACGGCAACATCTGCAAGACATCCCTTTGCAAATCAGGAGTTGTTTTGTTCTCCCGGAGGTTCAGGGGCGGAAAATGAAAACAAGCGATGATGATGATGATGGGGTCCTCCTGCAGGACAGAGCATGCACTGCGTCTCCCACCAACCTTGTAGACTTGTCCGTAGGTGCCATTTCCAACCACCTCCACCAATTCAAATATCCCGGCCGGGTCCTGGAGGAGACAAGAGCGGAGGGGGGACGTTAGTGAGACGGGAGTGCGGTGAAGGATGATTGCGTGGTGTGAGCCAGCTGTTGCTCGCTGCTCCAAGCCTGTGCTGCCTTCCAAAATGCATGCGAACAAAGGAAAAGGCAGACAGCGGCAACACCTCGCGACGACTCAGCGGTCATTCCCAGCACTTTGTCCCGGACAACGAGTGGCATTCGTGGCCTATTTACATTAAGCTCACCCTGCAATGTGTGTTTTGTCGAGCTGCAACATACACGCGCGACAAAACCGTTAAAAACACATAAATCTCAGGGTGGGAAGCACTCACCCGCAGTGAAGCCAAGTCGATGTCTACCAGACTTTTAGCTGGGGAGTCGTTCGCCATCTTTCCAATAAAACAGTCCCTTTTCCACCTACAAAAGCATCCGCCGTTCTATCATTTGCGAAGCTCTCGGCGGATGTTTGAAAAGCGTGTAATCCTCTCCGTGGGGTCCGCTTCTCGGGCAGTGGACGAGGGGCTTTTGCTACTCCATGTTGAGATGGCAGCAGCGGACTCCCTGTTAGCTCCCTAGCCGCTTCTGGCCTGTGATGTGTTCTAAAGCACACTTCCGCCTGTGAACTTCAAAGTAAAGCTTTTCTATTCTGAGGAAAGCGTTTTGTATTCATTACAACACAGTATCATTCGTTGTATTAAGTTTTTCAATATATAAAAATCTTCTTTAAAAATCCAACAGTGAGATTTGCGTTTATCAACACTTAGTTTTCTTTACATATTTTACATTGAAACTGAAGCACCCCAACTTTCGTTTTTTCTCCTCCGCTTCTCGGTAGCTTTGTGCAGTTTTGAGAGAGTCGCGCTACAGTAAAAGCCGGTTCGCTCCGAATTCCCAGAAGAGAGAAGGGGCCTGATAATTTTTTTAATGGATGTATTACGAACAGACACCCCAAAATGAGTCACACTACCGCTGCCGATTACTGCGCGTATCGCAAATGAGACATACTGAAGCAACCCCGTCAGCACTCTTGCGCACATGCGCAGGAGAGACGACACTGTCAATATTGGTTATCAAGGGTGTGGCAGCAAGTGATGCTCTCAATGGACGCAGTACAGACCTTCTATAAATCAATACAGTTATTTGCAATGAACTGCATGGCACAGCTAAAACAAATCTCAATAATTGCAACAGATATTTAGCAAATGCAGTGATGGTTTTCCAGGGTTACCAATTGCACTGTGCAGCCTTTCGTTTATAGTACGTCAACTTCAACGCAATCCAAGTATTCAGTCTGCAGATACATTTGCAGCCTGTAGCTTGTTTTTATTGTCCCCCGGGGATTAGTAGAAACATAGAATCAAACATATTTATGTAGCCCTCGGTGGAAAATATATTTTTCTAGAAAGCACGGTCTGCCTTCTGTCAACTGCATGTTATTTTTCATAATGCCACGTTTAACACACGAATCTGTTTGCTAAACAAGCTCCAATGTCTAAATTGTAGAGCAGGACCGACCCGTCAGACGGGCCTCGATTCGAGAAGTGTGGACAACAAGCACAATCTTACAAAGCTAATACGACCTTTATAACGACGGGCGCAATGTTTCGTTGTATAAATCGACAACACGCATACTCTTGCGTGCGCTCATCTTTTATTTCTCCGATTCAATCGACAATACAAGATGTTTAGTCCGCCATATTTGTGGCTTTCTCTTGGGAAATAAAAATGTTACTGCCACCATGTGGACATTTTATGTTACTGCAAAAATAAGCAAATCACACAGACGATTCAAAAAAGTTTTTTTTATAAAATTATATATTATTATTATTAAATTACCTTGCAAATATTTTCCGTGTTTTAAACTTGTCTCTTAGGTGTTCTGCTACTTTTATTTTATTCTGAAATGCCCCGAACAGCAAAGTGTCGTAAATCGGTCGCAGCTACTGCAAAGTATACCCACAGTGAAAACGCCAAAGTATCGACTAAGGTGTTCAAAAACGGCGATAAAGTTCACGCTAAGACGTAGAGCTAAGCTTTTTATTGTCCATCAGCACCTGGTTAATGAATACAATAGCTTTGTATTAGAGTGTGTTATGTAGATGTATTTTCTGTTATATTTTACGTAATGTATAATTTCCTGCTAGCGGTTTTCACCCACTAGGGGGTGCTCTCGCAGCATATGCACCCAGAGCCGTTTATAATACTGTAAATCCTGTCTGACTCCAATTAATGCAGGTAATCAAAATAAAGGTAATACACCAGGATGTCAAAACTTTTTTTTTTTTTTTTTTACCGTGCCATGTTGATATTTAAAACAAAACACAAAAAAAAACGTTTAAAAGACAACATATAGTGTGAACTTTGTGTTACAGATGACAAAGTGTACTAGTTATTTCAGGGGTGTGGTGTCCCAAGTGCGGCCATAGGGCCATTTGTGGAAAGCAGATTGGGTTTTGTTGGCCCCGCAACATATTGTGGAAAAAACAACAACCGTAGAAATGTAAGAAAAAAGCGCAAAACACGTAATGTTATGAGAAATATAGCTGAAATTTTGATACTAGTAATAATACAATTTGTCACCTGTAACACAAAGCTGGCGCTAAGGTGTGATGTATAATGTCTGTTTTTAGCATTTAAAAATCTGAACATACTTAAACTTTAAAACATTTTTTAATTTTTTTTAGCTTTTTTCTTGTTACATTACGTCTTTTTGTGCTTTTTTTCTTTTTTTCTTTTTTTTTTTAGACAACATATTGCGGGCCAACAAAACTCGAGCTGCGGGGCACAAATGGCCCCCGGGCCGCACCTCGGACACCCCAGTAAATTCAGTAATACACCAACAAATATTTTTGTCTCCAAGAAAGAAGCAAACCCATATGCATTTAATATAGTATTTGTATCTTTGTTAAATACCTATAACATTTTTCCCAAAAAACGTTAGTTTGATATATATACACATATAATGTACATGAACAAGGCTATATATATATATATATATATATATATATATATATATATATATATATATATATATATATATATATATATATATATATATATATATATATATATATATATATATATACAGTATGCATACAAATATACTTGTTAAATAAAACCTCTGCCTTGTTTTAAATAAATACTTAGGCCTACTAAGCTACTGTATTTTAATGTTGCTCATTAGCCCATTTTATAGCTGAAAAGCTCAAAGTTATGTAACTTGATTACTGACACATGTTAACTGTTAGCATACTAACATTAGCATGGTAACTTGTTTTGCCGATTTTACTGCCGAACAGCTCAAAGTCATATAACTTGGTACTTGACACATGTTAACTGTTTGCATGCTAACATTAGCATTCTAGCACATTGGCATTTAAACTTTTTTTGCCAATTTTGCAGCCACACACCATATAGTCATACAACCTGGTACTAGAAACACGCAATTAGCGCGCTAACTTTTTTCTTTTTTTTAGCTAATTTTACATGCATACGCTTCCTAGTCCTACGACTTGGTACTCGACACATGCTAACGTTAGCATGTTAGCATGCTAACATTAGTATGGTCACTTTTTTAGCTGCTTTTACATGTGCACGCTTACCAGTCATATGACTTGGTACTTGTCACATTCTAACTATTAGCATGCTAACCTTAGCATTCTAGCATGCAAACTATTTGAGCCAAATTAACAAAGTCATATAATTTGGTACCTGACACATGTTAACTCTTAGCATGCTAACATTAGCATTCTAGCATATAAACATGAGCATGGTAACTTCTTTAGCCAATTTTGCAGCCAAACACCTAAGAGTCAAACAACCTGGTACTTGATACCTGCTTACTATTAGCATGCTGAAAAATGTTTGGCGAATTTTACATGTGTACACTTCCTAGTCATACGACTTGGTACATGACACATGCTAACATTGGTATTTTAAATTTTTAGCTGATTTTACATGCATACCCTTCTCAGTCTTATGATTTGGTACTTGTCGCATTCTAATTGTTAGCATGTTAAGGTTAGCATTATAGCATGCTCACTATTTTAGCCAATTTAACAGGCCAACAGCTCAAAGGCATATAACTTAGTAGTAGGTACCTGACACATGTTAACTGTTATACCAAAGACTGTAAAAATGGGACCCATTACCTCCCTGCTTGGCACTCAGCATCAAGGGTTAGGTGGCAAGGAAGCTGTGTTGTAAAAAGATCAATCATCATTTTCATAATTGAGTTGTATGATAAATCCCATAAGAATGAAAAGGAATGTCAGTTGAGTAGAAAGTCAGGTGTGGGGTATCCAAATAATTGAAAGTCCACCTCATAGCGCTCATAGAGGCGCCTGATGTCCTGCTTGCTGATTCCTGCGAAGTAGCGTTCCGCCTTGGTCTTGTTGTCGCGTGTGATGCCAGGGTCGATGAGCGGGGAGGACGCCACACACTCGATGCCAGCTTTCCTCAGGATCTGGGTGGCGTCGCGCTCCAGCGTCTCGTAGCGGCCTATGGCGTCGTAGCGGACGTCACAGGGCGCGCACAAGTCGGCGTAGGTGGCCCAGTGGACGATGTTCCTGCCAAACTGCCAGTCTATGGTCTCCCGGGCGTCCACATCCCCCAGGTAACGCACAAACTCATCAAACGTCAAACCGGTATCAGCGAGGAAGGGGAAGTATTTGCGGTACCTGTGGATAATGGCGGGGGCGATGGTGTGCTGGTACCAAGGTTCGGTGTGTTTCCTGAAGAGGAATTTGTCCTCGAACGTCGTGATGAGACGCTCGAAGGGATCCCTCACGATGATGAACTTGAAATACGTGTTCAGTCTGTGGGGCGAGAAAATGCACTGAAAAACTACTTTTGAATAAACATAGCTCTCCAAGTACCACCATAATGAGCAACATTAAAATACAGTAGCGTAGTAGGCCTTAGTCTACATTAAAACCAAGGCAGAGGTTTTATTTAACAAGTATATTTAATATTTTTGGCCACTGTAACATAACACAGTTTGAACAGTAACACTGTTGAAATATTATAACAAGTGATTGTTTGGTGTACCACTAGATGGAGCCCACAGTTTGAGAATCACTGCACTAAAAATGAAATGTGGATAAGTGTGATCGCTGAGTCACCTGTGCGTTATTTCCTGAGGCGTCAAAGATGAGAGGCGCGGCCAGCCGTTATTTTTGTGGTCGTGAATGAGGTTCTCTGGGATGTCCTCCACGCTGGGGTAGGCTCCTACCATGAGTAGCATACATTCACTCCAAATTACAGTTCACTGAACATGCCAACACTTAAATACAGTAGTACCATTAGCCTGACCTGTGTCATAACGAAGTTCTACAACCGCATGATATTAAACCGGATTAGGGACGCCATTGACCCAGACCTGAGGGACAACCAAAATGGTTTCAGAAAGGAAAAGACCACCGTTGGCCAGATCCTGGCCTTAAGGAGAATCATTGAGGAGGTGAAGAAGAACAACTCGACAGCAGTACTGTATTTCATTGACTTCAAAAAGGCATTTGATTCAATAGACAGAGGCATAATGCTGAGAATCCTCAAGGCTTACGGGGTCCTCCCAAATCTACTCCGGACCATAGAGGCCATGTACAAGGGCACAAGAGCCAAGGTGGTAACCCCAGATGGCATCAGCGAGGAGTTTGAAATCCTGGCAGGGGTGCAGCAGGGAGACACTCTCGCCCACTTCCTCTTTATCATAGCTCTGGACTTCGCGTTTAGGAAAGCCATCAACGGGTGGGAGCAGGAGCTTGGCTTCACAATTACACCAAGAAGGTCTATAAGAACCCCTGCTGTAGCCCTGGCAGACCTAGACTATGCAGATGACATCTGCCTGTTGGCTTATCGCGTGGAGCAGGCACCTGAACTCCTGAACAGAGTGGAGGTGGAATATGCCAGGGTTGGCCTCAGACTAAACGCAAAGAAGACTGAGGTAATCACCTATAACCTACACATGGACCACCCGCCAATGACAACATCAGATGGCAACGCTCTGCGAGAGGTCAATGACTTCAAATACTTGGGTTCCTGGATGAACTCCACAGAACAAAACCTTAAGGTCAGGAAGGCACTAGCGTGGAGGGCCCTGAACGGTATGTCAAGAGTGTGGTGCTCGAATCTCCCCCGAGTCTATTCCACGCCACTGTGGAGTCTGTCCTCCTGTATGGCTGCGAAAGCTGGACCATGACACCCACCCTGCAGAAGTCCCTAGATGGGTGCTACACCAGAATGATACGAGCTGTTCTGAATGTGGACCGGAACATCCACATCACCAACAAGGACCTGTACGGGCAACTGACGAGGCTCAGCAAGAAGGTAACAGCTAGGACAGGGGTCGGCAACCCGCGGCTCCGGAGCCGCATGCGGCTCTTTGACCACTCTGATGCGGCTCAGCTGCATACTTGCCGACCCCCCCGATTTTCCCAGGAGACTTATGGTTCTCAGTGCCTCTCCTAGATAACTCCCAGGGTAAATATAATCCTATTTTCACTCTAATTACTAAATTAAGGGTGTGCCCTAATTGCTCTGCAGTAATAGTCCTCTATAGCATTTACAAACAGCGCGCCAGCCCGGCCACATGTTGTATGTAGCTTTTACTTGCACACGTAGGAGATAGCAAGGCATACTTAGTCATCAGCCACACAGTTTACACTGACGGTAGCCGTATAAAACAACTTTAACACTGTTACGTTACAAATATGCGCCACACTGTGAACCCACACCAAAAAAGAATGAAAAACACATTTCTGGAGAACATCCCACCGTAACACAACATAAACACAACACAACCAATACCCAGAATCCCATGCAGCCCTAACTCTTCCGGTCTAGATTATACACCCCCGCTACCACCAAACCCCCCCCCCCACACATCAACCCCCCCCCCCCCTTCCGTGCGTCGGTTGAGCGGAAGAGTTAGTGCTGCATGGGATTCTGGGTAATGGTTGTGTTGTGTTTATGTTGTGTTACAGTGCAGATGTTCTCCAGAAATGTGTTTGTCATTCTTTTTTGGTGTGGGTTCAAAGTGTGGCGCATATTTGTAACGTAACAGTATTAAAGTTGTTTTATACGGTACGGCTACCGTCAGTGTAAGCTGTGTGGCTGATGAGCTAGTACGCCTTGCTGGCACTTATGTGAGCAAGCTGAAGCTAGGGATGAGCGATACCACACTTTTAGGATTTGATACGATACCGATACTTTTTCTTGCATTTTCATCGATACCGATACCGATACCATTAATTTCTTATTGGCAATTTTTTTAGTCAAAAATATTATTACTATTATTATTTATGACAAATCACAAGACAAATACAGACCATTTATACCACATGTATTATGGTCAATATATAATAAAAGTAAAATTAAAATAAATAACATAAATATGAAAAATAAATTAAATATTATATATAATAATAATTATATATTATATATAATAATAATTAGATATTAGGGCTTTCCAATTAACTGTCAAATCCGAATCGCAAGAAGCTGCAGTTATTTTTTAAAGTTTGTGATATAATTAGCAATTAATGAAATATGAAATAGGCTAATGTTTTCGAAATGTAAGAAATCATGTTACAGATTAAAACCAAAATCACATTCAATCATATATTCAAGATTTTCTTGGAAAAAAATAAAACTGTAATGCAAAGATGAAGAATCTCCAAATTGTATCTCTTTCTTATCTTGTTTTAAATACTCAAGCAATTTTCAACTAACAGTAAATTCCCCTGTGTGGAAATTATTTGAATTTAGGATAATCATTTAAACAAAAATATTCAGTAAAAAAATAAAATAAACAATGCCTGACACTGGATATGCCTGGCTGCATCGCTGTCGGCTGGCTGTGTGTGTGTGTTGCACGTTGACCACGCTCATTCGCTGTCTCCTGTCACATGACTGGGCCAGCTCTATACTCTGCCAGGTACAGGGGTGTCCCAGCACATAGTAAGTTAAGTAAGTCATCAAAAACATCTGAAAGTGATGCTTGCATATCCCCGCGACGGGGGGAGAAACACTCGCGGCATTGGGGCAAGCAGAGCAGAGGGCGAGAGCGTTGACGTTCACTGAGTGATTCATGTCGTTAATCCGCGGTGAACGAATCGTTCGCTCAGTCCCTCCCCCCGCCCTCTCATTGGCTGCGTCGTTCGCCGACGTCGAGGGTTCAGTGAGTCACAGAATGCGCCAGTTCCACTCATACCGGCATGGTCGTGGCGGAGCTCAACTGAACTGAGAAAGGAACGAATCAGTTCATGAAGTTATTCGGATCAGTACGTTCACTCAAAAGATTCGTTCTTTCGAACGAATTGTTCGCGAACGACACAACACTACTGTAGAGGGCGCCAAAAGCAGTGCCATCACGCCCAGATATTCGGGAGTCTCCTAGTGATGGGATCGGCAGTTCTTTTGACTGTACTGAATCACTAGAATCAGTTCCTTAAATTGATTCGTTCAAAAAATTCGTTCACCGAATCACCCCCCCCAAAAAAAAAAATTGGGGGGGAGGCGTGCGTAGTACAGACAGTACAGTGCAGACATTCGCGCACTGCGTAGGGACTCGCGTTAATCTAACAACAACAACAGTTGCAGTAGAAGGGATAATAATAATAATAATAATAATAATATGAATCAGAATTGATACCCAAGGAGAAATTTATTTTTGTTACTATAACTGTGTAAATAATAGCCTATGTATGTGTACATACATTAGTTATTATTTTTATTTTAAATCTTCTCAAAACAGCCTGCTTACACTTTACCCCCCGCCCCTTCTTTCTGTCTCCTCTACTAGTCTACTCTCATTTTGTTTTCATGGGATCGGCAGTTCTTTTGACTGTACGAATCACTAGAATCAGTGACTGACAACGCCACACTGTGGCCGCAGTTCAGTACGTGTACCGAATCTCTTCTGCAGTTCTTTTGACAGTACGAATCACTAGAATCAGTGACTGACAACGCCACACGGTGGCCGCAGTTCAGTACGTGTACCGAATCTCTTCTGCAGTTCTTTTGACAGTACGAATCACTAGAATCAGTGACTGACAACGCCACACGGTGGCCAGTTCAGTACGTGTACCGAATCTCTTCTGCAGTTCTTTTGACAGTACGAATCACTAGAATCAGTGACTGACAACGCCACACTGTGGCCGCAGTTCAGTACGTGTACCGAATCTCTTCTGCAGTTCTTTTGACAGTACGAATCACTAGAATCAGTGACTGACAACGCCACACGGTGGCCGCAGTTCAGTACGTGTACCGAATCTCTTCTGCAGTTCTTTTGACAGTACGAATCACTAGAATCAGTGACTGACAACGCCACACGGTGGCCGCAGTTCAGTACGTGTACCGAATCTCTTCTGCAGTTCTTTTGACAGTACGAATCACTAGAATCAGTGACTGACAACGCCACACGGTGGCCAGTTCAGTACGTGTACCGAATCTCTTCTGCAGTTCTTTTGACAGTACGAATCACTAGAATCAGTAACTGACAACGCCACACGGTGGCCAGTTCAGTACGTGTACCGAATCTCTTCTGCAGTTCTTTTGACAGTACGAATCACTAGCATCAGTGACTGACAACGCCACACGGTGGCCGCAGTTCAGTACGTGTACCGAATCACTTCTGCAGCAGCAGTACAGTTTAATTGCGAATCAGCATTATTATAATGATGATGATAGCTACTAAACAACAACAACAACAATAGTTGCAGTAGAATGGATAATAATAATAATAATAATATGAATCAGAATTGATCCCCAAGGAGAAATTTATTTTTGTTACAATAACTGTGTAAATAATAGCCTATGTATGTGTACATACATTAGTTATTATTTTTATTTTAAATCTTCTCAAAACAGCCTGCCCTACACGTTACCCTCCGCCCCTCCCCCTCGCGTCGCTGCTGCTCAGCCTGCACGGATTTTCTTGAACTTTTATGTGTTGAGATAATGGGGACGTGTGTTTGTTTTCATGTGGCTTGAGTCAACATTAGCCGTTAGCTTGGAGAATGAATGGAGAACGGATGCCAATGGCATGAAACATATCCCCGCGACGGGGGGAGAATCACTCGCGGCATTGGGGCAAGCAGAGCAGAGAGCGAGAGCGTTGACGTTCACTGAGTGATTCATGTCGTTAATCCGCGGTGAACGAATCGTTCGCTCAGTCCCTCCCCCCGCCCTCTCATTGGCTGCGTCGTTCGCCGACGTCGAGGGTTCAGTGAGTCACAGAATGCGCCAGTTCCACTCATACCGGCATGGTCGCGGCGGAGCTCAACTGAACTGAGAAAGGAACGAATCAGTTCATGAAGTGATTCGGTTCAGTACGTTCACGAACGACACAACACTAGAGTCTCCCGGAAATAATGAGAGGGTTGGCAAGTATGACGCTATCAAGTGCCATTCATTCAAATCTCGCGGGCCGCACTAACATCAAATTTCCATATTAAAGTGCGTGCCGGTACGTGTGTCTGAGACCCCTGGTTAACATAGCACAAAGCAATTTAAGCTTTGTATGCGGTGTTTTTCATTTTAAATTTAATTATTTTTTTTGTGGCTCCCATTATTTTCTTTAATTTGTGAAACTTGCCAAAATGGCTCTTTGAGTGGTAAAGGTTGCCGACCCCTGAGCTAGGAGGATGAGGCTTGCCGGCCACTGCCACAGACATCGGGAGCTCCCGGCCAGCATGCTGGTCCTATGGGAATCAACGCACGGGCATCGATCGCGAGGACGTCCCGCGCTAACGTACGTGGATATCCTGAAGAAAGATGCGGGAGCTGGTCGGGCGTATGGAGAACCGGAATGATTGGAGACTTCGATGGAAGCTCGTCTGAGGACGACTGAAAGAGAGACCTAGAGATGTATATTGTTAGGGATTTTATCGACACCAAGACCGATATCAATGTTCCTTGTCGAAACCAGTATTAATCGGTACTGTATGAAATTGGTGTCAATAAAAAGATGTGAAAAAATAAAACATGTTATGAGCATTTTTAGAAGCACAAGAGGTCGTAACATAAATAACACTAAATTGGCCCTGGTGTGTGAATGTGAGTGTGAATGTTGTCTGTCTATCTGTGTTGGCCCTGTGAAGAGGTGGCGAAGGCAGCTGGGGTAGACTCCAGCACCCCCGCGAACCCGAGAGGGACAAGCAGTAGAAAATGGATGCTTTTTAAGTCCTAAACATGTTGGTGTAATGCAGGTATGTCATAAAGACCACACAGATGCATCACTTAATTACAATTACAGCTGGAAATAATATTTATCTACGGCATTCATGTGCAGAGCACAGACCTATGACATGATTTATCCAGAATCTTAACGGTCCTTATGGAACCGGTACCAAAAAATACTGGTACCTAGTACCTCAACTTACGAGCTAAATAAAAACAAACGTTGCCCCTTTGAAATGAGTACAATTGAATCAATGCCTATCCTGTTCAGGGTCAAAGGTGAGCTGAGATAACGAGTGCCACCGTGGTGTCACATGATGCTTACCACTAGCAGCAATCAGGAGCTTCTTCCATTCAGTGTCGCCCGCTTGGGGGGTCTCACAGAACAAGATTTTGTGTTGATCCGAGACCAGGATGCTGTCCAGGACCATCTTGCTGAGGGAGACGTCATCCCGACGTTTCTGGTTCTTACAAACCTTGAAGAGCTCAAACTGTAAGTTGATTGGACTTATTCATATATGTATATGTATATATAGACTTAGACTTAGACTTCCTTTTTATATACATAAATCTGGTGTTTAAATACACATTAATATTGATCCAACACACTGTAGTGATGTTTATAAATGGCATAGGCATGAACACCCTGCTTACTGTACCTTGCAAGTTTAAAATAAAACTAGAAAGATGTTATTGTATTCATGTTAGCATTTAAGATAGCTAGCGATTAGCACTCTGGTTGTCAGCTAGTTATTAACGCACCAGTTGTCAGCTAGTGTTTAATGCTCTAGTTGCAAGCTAGTGATTATCACTCTAGTTGTCAGATAGCGATTAGCATGTTAGTTGCTAGCTAGAGATGAGAGCGCAAGTTGCCAACTAGCGATTAGTGTGGCAGTTGCCATCCAACAATTAACGCTCTAGTTGCCAGGTAGCGTTTTGCGCTTTAGTTTGCAGCTCGCGAATAACGCTCTTATTGTCTGCTAGCAATTGAAGCACCAGTTGCCAGCTAGCGCTTAAGGCTCCAGTTACCAAATAGCGATTAGAGAACAAGTTGCCAACTAGCTGTTCGTGTGGCAATTGCCATCCAACAATTAATGCTATAGTTGCCAAGTAGCGTTTTGCGCTTCAGTTGCCAGCTCACGATTAGCACGCCAGTTGCCAGCTAGCAATAAGTGCACCGGTTACCAGCTAGCAATTGGCACTCTAGTTGCCAGCTAGTAATTAGCACTCTAGTTGCCAGGTAGCTATTAGCGCGCCAGTTGCCAACTAGCGATTAGTGCGGAAGTTGCCAGCTAACGATTAAGACTCTAGTTGCCAGTTAGCAATTAGCGTTCTGGTTGCCAGCTAGCGATTAGCACTTTAGTTGCCGGCTAGCGATTAGCGTCTCCATTTTCAGCTAGTGGTTAAGGTGCTGTTTGCCAGCTAGCAAATAGCGCTCTAGTTGTCAGCTAGCGATTAGCGCTTTAGTTGGTAGTTAGCGATTAGCGCTTTAGTTGCCACAAAGCGATTAGTGTACCAGTTGCCAACTAATGATTAGGCCGCTATATGCCAGCTAATTATTAGCGCTCTGTTGTCAGCTAGCGATTAGCGCTCTATTTGCCAGCTAACTATTAGCAGAAATACTGCTATTATTTGAATAGCTTAGTATTGTACAATAACAAGGTACCTTTAGGACCAGTTTAATATAAAACACCATTTTTACAAGATATATAGGTATGGGGTCCCCGCTCCATCAGTTTGGGGTCCTTGGCCTGAACGCCAAAGACCTCTGGTATAAAGTATATACTGATAGTGCAAACCAACCTCGTCAAATGTCAGAGCGTGTCTTGAGGTCATCATTTCTGCTGAACATAAAAAAGCGGTTAATACATTATTCTTTCTTTGGTTATAAAAATCTAAGTTTACCTCTGCGGAGCCTGCCTATCAGGGCAAGGAGCAGCAGGCAGCCACAAGCCAAGGACACAAGCCGGCGGAACTGCATGACTTTGTACATAGGCCATGAAAAGAGCCAGTATCAACAAACAAACATTTGGGTTTACAAAATGAAGTCATCAGATAGGCAACTTACATTCACCTCAGCCAAGCTAGCTTAAATATAAATATATAACTGAAAAGAAAGATAAGCATCCAAATTGTGCTTTACTTTCATTTATTCCGGCACATAAAGCAGAAACCAAAAATCCCGACAAACTTCTAGCAGAGGTAACTGTCAACTATACCTCAACTCCTTCCAAAGTTAGAAAAAAGAGAGCAGGACTAACTTGTTGAACAGGAAGACTCCATGGGCCAATAGCTACTGTCATGTCGCTGCCTTAAAAGTGTCATTTTGTGCATTTAAATGATGAAATCGTGCAGTGGGAACAAGTAGAACTGTCACATTTTCTGAGAGTGTTCTAATGAAGACACAAGTGTCCTGTAGGTGGCAGCAGTAGAGACGACATTTTGATTTCAGGTGTGCAGTGGATTGAGTAAGGGGACATGGCTAGAAGGGATTATATTCATGATTTAGGAAATAAATGGTTCAGTAACTTATTTTTGTGCAGAATAACAGAATACAATTAATTACTTTGTTTTTTTAGGATTGCGTGATGATTTACCGTATTTTTCGGTCTATAAGGCACACTTAAAATCCTTTCATTTTCTCAAAAATCGACAGTGCGCTTTATAACCTAATAATTCTGGTGGTGCTTACTGACCGCGAAGCAATTTTATTTGGTACATGGTGTAATGATAAATGTGACCAGTAGATGGCAGTCACACATAAGAGATACGCGTAGACTGCAGTATGATGCCAGTAAATGCCACAACTTTAAATGTTCCATTGAAAATAAAGAACATTACCGCACGGCACTCAAAAATCTGTCAAAATGTTATAGTGTGACTTTCTGTCTTGCCTCTGGCGAGGGCGGTCACATTTTTTCCCTCTCCCTCTTCTCCCAGCTTGCTCTCTTTGTTTTTGTCTTGTCTGAACTTTTTTGAAGCGTCTTTCTTTGCGCTGTCCTCAAATCTAAACATCAGACATGGAAATGATCAGCTGGACTCTCGACGCAATTGACAAAATCTTTCGACGAGGAAAAGAGGTTCAGGGGAGCCTGGCTGCCCTGATGGAACCATTGCTGCGGGGTACGTGAGAGATTCCTGGGATAAATGGAGAATCATGTGCCTCTCAGTCTTTTCCATCGAGGACGTGGAAGACATCTACCTATTTGGAACCGTGATAGCGGGGCACCTGCTGATTGGGCTGGGCATTGCTCTGGTGTATCGTCAAATTCGTAAGACGATGGCAGCCACTCAAGGAGCCCAAAGGCTGTTCGTCGCAATGGATGGTTTGGGCCGGGCTGTGGGAACACAGACTGTGGCAATTTCTGAACTGAATCGCAAGATGGATCACATCATGGAGAAGGTTGCTGAAAAGGAAAATTTTATTGAATTTGAGAGCACCCAGCATGGACGAATAGAACAGACAAGTCATTGTTTTGTCTGCTCGCGGAAAACAAACATCCTAATCTACGATTTGACTGCCTCGAATGGCCTTGACGCTGTGAAAACAGGACCAGGCTGTTCTGAAAAACACCCCTGAGGACACCTCAATGATGGACGCTTTTGACCTCCCTCCCTCCTCAACGACACCTGGAGTCGAACTTTTGCAGATCGGCCTCAGTCTATAAAAAACATTACATCATCACACCCAAGACAATTGGGCACACACGCACACACACCCCCTACCCCACCCCTTCACCACCGCTTGTTTCCCCTCGGGGTGATGGTCGGATGGCAGCGCTTCATAGCAGCAGTCGCCTTCCAGGGCCCCAACTCCCCGCCCCTCTGTTGCGAGTTTGTCGTAATTAAATGTAACGTGTTTATGTGTGCATTGCATGGAGGTTTTTTCCCACTCCAGACTAGGCCCCCTTAGGAGCCCAGTCTAGATTGTATTTTTTTTTTTTTTTTTTACTCACCTTTTTCCCCAGCGTTTTACCTTTTCCCATCATTTACGGGGCGCCTTGTGGCGACCCATCAGCGTTCCTGTTCTGTAACCCTGTACACTGTTTGTTTGTCTAATCTTGAACGGGTTTGTGCTGAAAACACAGTTTCGTTGTACTTGTGCAATAACAATAAACTCCTATCTGATCTGATCTATCTGATCTCTTGAAGCCGCACCACCAGCATTGTCGGCCCATTATGGCTACTGTAGTCAGAGATACAAGTATTACAGAGATACAAGTATTACTATGGTGCGTGTATAAGGACTGTAAAATTGCACCCATTAGCAGACATATTATCTGGCGTTTTGTTTTACAATAATATGCAAAACCAACTTGCCTTGCCTCCTGGTACCTGCTGATGTGTATTTGAGATCTGCGTAAGTCCTGAAAATTTGCGCACATCCGCCACTGTAAGTTGTGCCGATGCCGTAGTCGATAAGCTTCTTCTTTTTCACCATCTTCTTGTTATGGGACATTCATCCTCTGCTGTTGCCATTTCTAATATAAAGTAGAGTAAAGTTATAATTTATATCTCGCTGTGGAAGCGCTAAAACATACCGGTGTAGTGAGTTTACATTATTCACCCAAGGAACTTTAGTTATTAGAGAGTTCCGGTCAGATGGTTTTTCACGGGACACATTGCACTAGTGAGTCACGGATGAGGATATGCTGCTTCATTGTTGATTGAAGTAAAGTCTGAATGTCATTAAAACAGTTAGCTGCGTCTTTTGACACTTATTCAACTCCCGTCCTTGCACGCTACACCGCTACAACAAAGATCACGGGGAGAAGACGCTGTCGAAGGTAAGCCACGTGAATAAGACCGCCCACAAATCCTGAAGCGACGGTCAGAAAGCGACTTGAAGATGATCTGTAAAACATAATCTTTGCCAAGGAACCACCATTACATGTTATGTAGACCACAAGGAAGTGTTTTCCATTTAGAAGAAAATTCATAATATGACTCCTTTAGTGCGCCTTATAATCTAGTGCGCCTTTTGTATGAAAAATAGACCTGAATAGACCCGTTAATCGGCAGTGCACCTTATAATCTGGTGCGCCCTATTGTCCAGAAAATACTGCAGTTTAGTCTTTCTCAAACAGTGTGGCGGCCCCCCCTTGGCCCCAAATTTTTATTGATAAAAAAAAAAAAATCAGCACAAATGATCTTATTCACTTTTGTTTTGTAGGTTAAAGTGTCTCGTATATTGTGCTCCTGAGGTAATGTTGCTGATCAATTTGATTGTATTATTATTTATTGAGTTTATTTAATTTTGTCAGGAGCAAATGGTTGAAGTCGGTCAAAAAATTTCCGGCAAGTTGATGCAATGATTACATTTTTTCTCATAGACTAAAAACAATTGTCAGCATAATTTGATGTAAAAAATTCAGTTCACACAATTCAAGCGCAAAAAAAAACAGTTATATAAATTCAGTGTCAAATAAAGCTTTTGTAATAAAGACACAAATGATTAACCTCCATACAAAATACCTTGGTTGACTCAGCTTCTATCTAGGCGGCGGGGCCTCCTCTGAACGATACGTTTGAAGCCTTTTTATTGGTCCGTCTCGGAGAGCATATGGCCGTGACTGCTGACTATTTCCGCCCTCAACACATTTGGAGGGAAACTACCAAATACTGAAGGTGGGCGATACTGATCACAATGAAAAGGCTTCTAACATACTGTTTAGAGAAGGCCCCGCCCACAAGATTGAAAATGAATGTGACAAGAAAAGACTTGTAACCCCCAAAATTTTTGCAACCACAACTTTTTTGTTTGAAAATATTTTTTCCTGCAATTCAAGATTAAATTTGGCAATCTTTTTCAGGCCAAAAAGCCTGCCACAAAATTGATTGGATCTCGTCCTTTTTAGGGATGGGTACCGAATCCGCCAAATCCGACCGGTTTTACTGGGCATGGATCCCCGTAAAATCCAACAGTGCCATATTACGGTACCTGGGTCTGGAGCGCCTTTGTTTCAGGCGAGGGAGAGCACCACAAGGTGTCACTACAGGCGTGGCTAATTGACTCGAGTGACTCCAAGCAAATTATAATTTTTTAAACCATACAATATATATTGTAACCATTAGGGCAGGGGTGTCCAAAGTGCGGCCTGGGGGCCATTTGCAGCCCACAGCTAATTGTTTACTGGCCCGCCACACATTCTGGAAATACTATTGTAAAAATAAAAAAAGAACATTAAAAAAAGTGGAATGAGGTGAAATCTAACGAGAAAAAGTTGCAATGTTGACACAAAAGCTGCCATGCAGGCTGTTTTTTTTTCTTTTGTCTTTCTTCATTTTTTTTTTTTGCCATTGCTCAAAAAAAAAAAAAAAAGACAAAAAATCCATGTTATAATTAATTATTTTCAGGGCTCCAATTACTTCAAATATTTCACTTTAAAAAAAAAAGTATGTGGTAAATATTGCATATATTGTGTAGTAGCCATATAAAAACATCAAAGTTTTCTTTGACAAAAGCGCATAAAACAAACAAAATAATAGTTCCAGCATAAAATCGACAGATATATCTGAAGTTGATCTAGTAACTTAAGTGTTGAAAGTAAAAGAAAAACCTAATAAAAATGTATCACTTTATGAGTGGGGCACTTTTTGGATCCCAAATATATATAGTGATTTTTTATTTATCTTTTCACTGTGATTACTCAAAAATATGAAAGAATTAAAATCAATGGTGTCCTGCATTATTGATCTTTTAGGGCTGTAATTACTAAATACTGCATATTTCAGTTTTACAATAAAAAAACTAAGTTGTTTTTGACAGAAAAGCCATAAAACATTTTTTTTTATTTGTATTACTTTATATCAACTTGAAGTTGACATAGAGATTTCCTGTAAGTGTTAAATAATTAAAAAATAATAATAATCTGACTTATTTGTAACATTTTAATGACTGAGACCCTTTATGGTCCCCGGAACCCCTAAAGGTAAAATAAATAAAAAATGCATATATTTTGTTATGGTTAGAAAATGAAAAATATCAAAATGGCCCCCACATGCTTTAATTTTTCTGTGTGCGGCCCTCAGTGGAAAAACTTTGGACACCCCTGCATTAGGGTTTCCTGGTGAACGGTAAAGATCCCAAGGACCCAAAAGGGTCTCAGTCCTTAAAGTGTTACAAAATAAGTCAAGTGTACAAAGGGGTCTATTTTTCGGCGCATTTAACATCCAATAAACCCGCTTCAGCAATTAAAACATGCTGAAAACATATCTAACAGGGTACTGTCAAAATTAAAAGAGTTGTATAAAACAAATGAAACATGAAAAAATTAAGAAATAAAATATTTGAACTCACAATATGTAGCAACCATTCGACGCCGTATAAGCCAGTGGTACCACTCGTAGTCGGTAGTTGGTCGTAGTCGGTTGATTCGTGTGAAAGTGGCGGGCATCCATTTCACCGCCGGGATAGCTTCCGGTGTCGGCCGACCTCGTCTCACAAGATGTAGTTTCTCTTAAGTATCCTTCTTGAAAATGGCCTTGCAAATATTTATTTGCCACCTAATCAACATTTGCTCTCCTTCTTTGTGAGTCCAGGTGCGTTTTCTGTGGCTTTCTATGGCTCGTATGGCTCCGGTGCCACTTCCTGTTTTCGCAACTTGTGATTGAATACTTGGGAGTCCCAAGTGAGTATCCAATCACAGCGTAAGGCCAGCTAGAAGGCCTTACTGACAACAACTCGTGATCTGATTGGCAATCACAATTGTCTATCACCTGTATATGGCCGTTACACTTACAATGCACAAACACCCGCATTGTTGATAGTGAAGGCCCCGGGTAGATTTGGTACAGCATGGCAACATAAGCTAGCTGAATTCTGATTGGATAAAAACTAACTGTACGAAAGCCTATTGTATGCCTTTAAGCAGTTTTGTAATGTTCCTATGCCTTTAAGTTGATAGGTCAATCTGTGACGTAATTTCCCCTTTAAAGCACGTCTTTGTCAAATAGCCGGTTTCAATCAGTGGTGGCAGCCAGCCTTGTGTGCGTTGACGACTAAATGTAAGTTTTGTCACATACTGTTACAGCATTTGAACTGAATGTCGTGCCTTGCTACTTATGCAAATGTTTGGTGCATCGTATGCTAAGTTCAGTTGTTTTTGGGTCAATTGAGAGATAATTATTCTCGTTGACGGCGTTTACATTCACGTGTAGTTTATTTAACGTCATTGCAACTGCGATGGTGGAGTTTGGCCTTTAGATGGCGACAGAGACCACATAATTGCAATAAAGATGATTAAAGGATTCTCTGGCCGGAATCTGTCCATCGTGTCCCAACTCTAAAAGAACTACTATCCCTTCCTTACATTGGTCCTTCGAGCCGGATAGAGTTCCACCATCAGACACTATGGAGTCATCACCTGCTGATCACCAGCCCTCTGTCAGGCCAAAGAGAGACATTCGACTACCACAGCATTTGGCCCCTTACGATGTCACCCTCCTTCCCTCTCAACTGCCTGCTGCCCAAATCTCCTCACTACCAGTAGGACAACACGGTGAAGCAAGGCCAACCAGAGCTAGGAGTGCATCAGGGTACCAGTCATCTGCTTCATCACGTCGATCCTCTCGGCGATCGCATGGGCTTCAACTGCTCCAAAATATTCCGGATGTTCAAACAGCTGCCCTAGAGGAGCGAATTAAAGGTTTGGAGCTTGCTGACCTACAGCAAGAAATAGAGGAGGAAAGGAAAGCTGACTTGGAGGCGAAGAGATTGGATGCACAAGCTAAAGAAGGACAAAGACTACAAGAGGATACTCACCTTGCCAAGGAGAATATGGCAAGGGAAATGGAACGGCGCAGACACTTAAAGAAACTGGAGAAAGACTTACACATTGCCCGTATTGTCAAGTCATTCCTGTCGGAGTCTGAAGATGATGCAATGTCAACAACGTCAGCTCCGCCCGCTGCTGACATGCTTCAGCTCCCATCAATAACTCCAATGAAATCCGCTGCCGCTATCCCGATTACACAGCCATTGACAACGATTCCCATTCCTGTCCAAGGTGCACAAACCTGTGTCCCGACTTTAGTAGGCCCCACTACAGCTCCTGTCTCTGTCACAGCTCCTGCATCTGTGTCTTTCACAAGTCAACATATGCCAGTCTTTCCCACATCTAGTTATGCATCAACAATGACACATGCAGCCGCAGTGCCACAAACCATGCAAACTTTTGTGCCACAACCACCAGTTCCAGCTGGTGCACCTCCTCCTGCTGGGCAGTATGTTCAATACACATTACCATCTGCTACTCCATCCCCGGCAGCACCACCCTGGTCCTACCCGGGCATCGAGACGCTAAACGCTACATCCTATGGCATTCCCGAACCAGTACTTCCAAGGTTTGAGAGTGGCCGGGAAAGTGATTTCGCCCTACTCAAGATGGCGCTAGAGAACTTGATGAATAGTCATCCTCACCTGAGCGAGCAATACAAATATCAAGTTCTACTAAATCAGCTCAAACTCCCTAACGCTCTGCAGTTAGCCAAGTCATTCATGTATGACCCAAACCCGTACACGGCTGCGCTAGGGGCTCTACAAGACAAATATGGCCAGCCTAGACAACTAGTACAGAGTGAACTAGGAGCTATCCTGAACTCACCCACCATCAAAGTGGGGGATGCAGAAGCTTTCGACACCTTCGCTCTCTCAGTTCAGACCTTAGTTGGTATGTTGCAGGCTTTAGAGGGACCCCTTGGATACGAGCTCAAATGTGGTTCTCACGTTGACCGTCTAATAAGTAAAATGCCTCCTGCACACCGAGATGGATTTATGGAATACTGTCTTTGTCGAGGCATCCTACAGCCAGGTACCAACCAAACTTACACCCTGCCCGACCTGGCATCCTGGCTCCAAGTTAAAGCTCAAGCTAAGCGCCTGGCCAGCCGAGTCACTCACCTCTACAACCTGGGGCCTCCTCTGGCCAAGAGGGATTATAATAGTCCATGGCCCAAACAAAGGACAGCATCAGTTCTCCTATGTTCTGGTGAGACTGGTAGCAGCCAGAGCACCAATCTGACAAAGTCAAAACCCTTTAAACCTAGTCCTTATTGTCCATTTTGCAACAGTAAGGAACATTACCTCAACTCATGCCTGGACTTCAAGAAACTGAATACCAGTGAGATCAATAAGTGGATCCAAGAAGGTAACAGATGTTGGAAGTGCGGTCGTGGCCACAAAGCTGCAGCATGTACGCTTAAACGCCCTTGTAAATTATGCAAAGAGACGCACCTCACAGTACTGCATGACACGATCCAAGAGTCATCTCAACAAGTCCTGATGATGAGTAACCAAAAACCCACAGTCTACCTGGAACAGCCTCAAAGCCCTCAAAGAGTTTTGCTGAAAGTTGTTAAAGTGCTCCTACAAAATGGAGACCGCACTCTAGAGACATTTGCTGTGCTCGATGATGGTTCTGAGAGAACACTCATCCTCCCCTATGCAGTAGAGCAACTACAACTTGCTAAGCATCCTGAAACCCTTCACCTGAGAACTGTTCAACAAGAAGTGAAAGTGCTCAATGGTTCGTCAGTCAGCCTTCACGTCTCCCCCATCTTCAAGCCAAGCAAGAAGTATTGGATTAAAAATGCCTTCACAGCTGAGAATCTGAGCCTATCTCAGCACACATATCCAGTAGCGGCCCTCCAAAAACTCTACGAGCACCTCAAAGAGCTTCCTTTGCTGCCTATCCATCGAGCGCAACCGCCACTCCTCATAGGTTCTGATATGTCTCAGCTTCTTGCTCCTACAGAGCCGGTGCGAGCAGGCCCATCTGGCGGGCCCATAGCAATCTGTACCAACCTAGGCTGGTCCCTACAAGGTCCGTTTGTGGTCTCCGCATCTTCCCATCAGCCTTCCTGTCTGCACGTTACCACTGAATCCCCATATACTGAACCTGAACCGGATGCTACAGAGCTGAGGAAATCCGCCTTTGTTGGAACTATTTCCAGTGCTTCATCTACTCAGCTAACTGATTTCAGTAAATTCTCCACATGGAAACAGCTTCTACAAGAGACAGCTAGCTCCCTTAATGGGGCGGCTGATGCTGGTGCTTCATCCCCACCTTCCGCCGTGGATTTTCTGCAAGCCGAAAAGCTTATATTGCAAAAGGCACAAGGAGATTGTTTTCCAGAAGAGTTGAGAGCGCTCAAGGCTGAACGGTCTCTGCCTTCAGACAGTCGACTTGCATCACTTTCACCAGAATACGAAGGAGCCACAGCATTACTCAAAAAACCCTCTGAACTCCTCATGGACAACGGTACCAACTTTGTTGGTGGAGAACGTGAATTACGTGACGCAGTTGCTTCAATGGAACCACAGTTGAGAGAGCAACTTGCAGAGCACCAGATTTCATTCCGATTCAATCCTCCAAGCGCACCACATTTTGGGGGCACATGGGAGAGAGAAGTAAAATCCATTAAGACAGCACTCAGAGTTGTTCTCAAAGACCAAACAGTCCCTGAACCAGTATTACTGACAACATTGATAGAGGTTGAAGGCATAATGAATGCTAAACCTCTCGGTTACCTGTCTTCGGACGCCTCAGACCCAGATCCAGTCACGCCCAATCTCCTTCTCCTTCAACCTCAAGCAATCTACGATCCCTGTGGTCTCGGAAAAAGACGTTGGAGGCACAGCCAAGTCCTAGCAGATCACTTCTGGTCGTCTTTCATCCAGCATTACCTGCCAGGGCTTCAAGAACGTAACAAGTGGAGGAACGATGGCAAGACCCTTTTGGCTGGTCAAGTTGTCTTGATAGTGGATCCTCAACTCCCCCGAGGATCGTGGCCTGTAGGACGGATCATTCAGACACATCCAGGAGCAGATGGACGGGTCCGGACTGCCAGAGTACAAGTGCAGAATCACACCTACCTTCGCCCAGTCGCCCGACTGATCATGCTTCCACCTCTTGATGACGAGGACACTACCTCATAGACTTTCTTCTAGTTTGGGGCGGCTGTGTACGAAAGCCTATTGTGTGCCTTTAACCAGCTTTGTAATGTTCCTATGCTTTTAAGTTGATAGGTCAATCTGTGACGTCATTTCCCCTTTAAAGCACGTCTTTGTCAAATAGCCGGTTTCAATCAGTGGTGGCAGCCAGCCTTGTGTGCATTGACGACTAAATGTAAGTTTTGTCACATACTGTTACAGCATTTGAACTGAATGTCGTGCCTTGCTACTTCTGCAAATGTTTGGTGCATCGTATGCTAAGTTCAGTTGTTTTTGGGTCAATTGAGAGATAATTAGTCTCGTTGACGGCGTTTACATTTACGTGTAGTTTATTTAACGTCATTGCAACTGCGATGGCGGAGTTTGGCCTTTAGATGGCGACAGAGACCACATAATCGCCATGTATGGCTCTGAAGCTTAGAAACTTGTTGGAAGTTCATACATAGTTAAATGCAGTATATATGTTGTTGTTATGCACACTTTTATATTATATTATATTATGTTATATTATGTATGCATATCCATGTATATTGCTGCATATTAATGAGTATATAATTGGATTGTAATATTTCCTCTTTTCTCTATTTGTTTAGACCACACACATTCATATCTACCTTTCAGCAATAAAGATGATTAAAGGATTCTCTGGCCGGAATCTGTCCATCGTGTCCCAACTCTAAAAGAACTACTATCCCTTCCTTACACTAACCTAAAAACAACAGCACTGGAAAGAGCATAATAAGACATGAAAAGAATATGAATACTTTTAGATATTTAGGGAAAGTAAGTAAAAAATAACTTTTATCTTTAATTATGATCATGATTTCTGGTTATGTTGGGTCAGCAGAGAGGGTCTTGCTGGCCCTGACGGCACACCACTGATTTTTATATAAATGGATAAGCGGTAGAAAATGGATGGATATATATATATATATATATATATATATATATATATATATATATATATATATATACACATATATGAATGAATGAATGAATGAATGATCTTTATTGTCATTGTGCATGTACAGGTACAGGTCCAACGAAATTTAGATTGCTTCCCTGAGGTGCTTTGCATTTTTTTTAAAAAGAAGAAACCACACAATATACAAAAACAACACAATATGCAATATACAATGTGGCCTAAGACCACTCTAGGAGGCAATGTAAAAGAAAAGGAGACAATAAAAAGTATAAAGTGACTAGAGAGGAGTAATGCTGAATCCCAGTGTGCTAAGGGGGTGGGAGTCAGCATTTCCTACCTCCTATGCTGTGCAGGCTTTTTATTGTGGATTAATTGTGTGAATAAATATGATAAATATTGTCCAGTTGGCATGTAATCGCTGATTGCACAGTCCCGGATCGTGATTGACCGGTGGCTTCCTCATGTTGCACGTGAGGGAGTTTTTGTTTTTTGTTTTTTTTACAATTTAGCTGCGTTTAGTGCAGTTATGGCCCGGGGGTAGAAACTGTTCCTGAGTCTATTTGTGCGGGTTCGCATGGTTCTGAAGCGTCTGCCGGAAGGCAGCCGATCGAAGTGGCTGTTGCCGGGGTGGGATGGGTCCTTGAGTATGTTGGCTGCCTTCTTCAGGCAGCGGGAGTTATACAGTTCTTCCAGGGAGGGGAGGGGGCACCCGATGATTTTTTGGACCGAGTTGACGACCCTCCGGAGAGCTTTCCTCTCTGCTGCTGTGCAGCTGCAGAACCATACGCAGATGCAGTATGTGAGGATGCTCTCCACAGAACAGCGGTAGAAGGACACCAGCAGATCCTGTCTCAGGTGGAGATTCCTGAGTACTCTCAAGAAGTAGAGCCTCTGCTGTGCCCTCTTGACGATGGCCGTGGTGTTGGTCCTCCAGGACAGGTCCTCATCCAGGTGAACTCCCAGGAAGCGTAGGGATGAGACTCTTTCCACACAGCCCCCGTCGATGTACAGGGGCTGTATGGTAGTTTTTCTCCTGCTGCTGTCCAAGATCACTTCCTGGGTCTTGAGCTGGTTCAGCTTCAGGTTGTTCACCCTGCTCAACACTGCCAGCTGCTCCACCTCGTCCCGGTATGCCGTCTCGTCGACCCCAGAGATGCAGCCCACCACCGTTGTGTCATCGGCAAACTTTATGATGTGATTGCTGGGGTGGGTGGCTGTGAAGTCGTGGGTGTAGAGTGAGTAGAGCAGGGGGCTCAGCACGCAGCACTGAGGTGAGCCGGTGCTGAGGCTGAGGGCTGTGGAGGTGTGGGTACCCCTCCTCACCCTCTGATGGCGGTCAGCCAGGAAGTCTTTAATCCAGAGACAGGTGGGGTTGGATATTCCGAGGTCTGCTAGCTTGGTCACCAGTCTGTCAGGTATTAAATGCAGAGCTGAAGTCTACAAAGAGCAGCCGTACATAGCTCCCCGCCCCCTCCATGTGGGACATGGCGGAGTGGAGAGCCGTAGCGATGGCGTCCTCCGTAGACCTGTTGGCTCGGTAGGCAAACTGATGGGGGTCCAATGCGGGCGGTAGGGATGAGAGGATGTGGGTCCGGACCAGTTTCTCGAAACACTTCATTGTGATGGAAGTGAGTGCCACTGGCCGGTAGTCGTTCAGACAGCTGACAGTGTTTTTCTTTTTGGGGACCGGGATGATGCTGGAGGTTTTCAGGCAGGATGGGACGGTGTCCTGGGACAGGGACCGGTTGAAGATGTCGGTGAGGACACCAGCCAGCTGATCAGCGCAGTCTCTAAGCACCCGTCCGGAGACGCCGTCCGGTCCCGCAGCGTTCCTCGGGTTCACAGCTTTCAGTGTGCGTCTGACCTCGTGTTCTGTCACTGAAAGGGTGAGGCTGCTGTGGTCTGCCGAGTGAGGTGTGACTGCTGATTGAGGTGTGGCTGTTGGGTGAGGTGTTGCTACTGAGTGAAGTGTGACTGCTTCCGATGGTGTTACCTCAAAGCGGGCGTAGAAGGAGTTCAGCTCCTCTGCCAGCCGGGGGTCTCCCCTGCCGGCCGGGAGGTTGCTGGGCCTGTAGTTGGTCATGTGCTGGACCCCCTGCCATACCCTCCTGGAGTCGTTGCTTTGGAAGCAGTCCTCAATCTTCGTTTTGTAGTCCTCCTTAGCCTCCCTGATACCACGCTTCAGGCTGGCTCTGGCAGTGCTGTAGAGCTCCCCGTCGCCAGATCTGAACGCGGTGTCCCTCTCCCTCAGCAGCCTCTGCACCTCTCTCGTCATCCATGGCTTTGTGTTGGAATAGACTCGGACGCGCTTATCCACAGTAACAGAGTCTGTGCAGTGTTTTATGTAGCCCAGTACTCCTGATGGGTATTTCTCCAGGTCCTCGTCTACAAAGACCTCCCACGCAGTGGTGTCAAAGCAGTCTTGTAGCTTTTCAGTGGCACCTTCAGGCCAGGTTTTGATGGACTTTGTTGTGGTGGGAGCACTTATCCGGGTGGGGGTGTATGCTGGGATGAGTAGCAGGGATGTGTGGTCTGACTGGCCCATGTGTGCTAAAGGTTTAGCTCTGTAGCCCAGTTTAATATTTGAGTAAACCTTGTCTAGTGTGTTTTTGCCTCTTGTGGCACATTTTACATGCTGGTGTAGTTTGGGGAGCACTACCTTCAGATATATGTGTGTGTATTTATATATATATATATATATATATATATATATATATATATATATATATATATATATATATATATACATACATATATATATATATAT
>NC_084731.1:88007123-88177123 GCF_033978785.1 Entelurus aequoreus | reverse complement strand
CGCATGCCAAGTTGCCAAAGACATAGCAACAGCTGCTATACAGATCAGTACATCTATACTGAAGAAAGGGCCGCCTGATGAGAGATGAGAGACGTGATTCACGTGAGAGTATTTGGCTTTTTGTAGCTTATGTAACATACATAAAAAGAAGAAAACTGGACAAGAAAGCTGAAAAACTAGGTTTTGAGGGCTACGCAAACAATTAATATGTAGTATCTGCTCGTCTACACAATACCATGTTTTTCAATTCGTTGGAGTATCACATTCCAAGAGGGCAAGCAGGCAGCCAGTCTTGCAGACAGTGGTACATCATTGTAGGCAGATAAAGTGTTGATAGTATGCAGAATGTCAGCCCAGATCCACGTGAAGGGACGCACAGACACGACCATGCCCTTACATGGTTAGGAGGGAGTCTACTTCTGTACACCTGAGAGTACATCATTTTGGTCTACAAGAACTGGTTGCATGGCTGCTCCAGGAGAGAGAGAACTCATTCAGCCAGACTCTTCTCACAGACATGCACAGACTGCAGCACCTGTTGTGGTGTTTGCTTGTCAATAAAGAAGCCTCTTTGTTCCACAAACCTCAACGGCGTCTCTTTTGATCCAGACCAGCGGTTCACGACAAAGACAAAAGACAATTGTAATTCGTCGAGATGTTGTTTACTTTGACCGTAAACAAGAAATAAACATCCCTTGAGCAGACAGTGAAGCCATCATGAACATAAATGAGCCAATTTACGAGATTAACGGCCAGTGAAGCCGCAAAGGGATTTTGGATATGACGAGTTTTCAGATTTAGCGACTGTGGACCACTAAAAAGACTAACTCTGTCTGCTTCTCCATAAAAAAGCTACCTCAAACAAACCTGAATATAAAAATTAATGAGCTCATTGAACAAGTACCTGAAGTCAAATATTTGGACATAATCATAGACTATCAGCTGAATTTTAAAAGTCACATTAAGAAAATGTGTAAAACCCTGAAGGCAAACCTAGGCTGTTTTAAGATTATAAGAAACTGCTTAACTCTCAGCTGTGCTTTTACTTTTATGAATTCAATGATTCTTTCACACATATCTTATGGCTTAACTACATGGTCCCAGGCACACCAGTCATCAATCAAGACCATTGAGTGTCTTTATAACCGCGCCCGGAAAGTTCTAGACAAGAAGAGTATACGATATCATCATTGCCAAATTTTAACCAAATACAATATTTTAAGTTTTACCAATTTTATTTTGTTACACACAGTCAAACTGGCTTTTAAATGCTTGGATAACTCTGCTCCCCAATTGCTCTGCAAGGCAATTAGAAGACTGCAAAGTGGTACCAGATCTACCGCCCGAGCAACGTCAAAAGGCAACTGTTGCGTTCTATTCCGTAGAACATCTTTTGCCCAGACTGCCTTTTCAATAAAAGGACCACAACTATGGAACTCTTTACCTGACACTTTGAAAAGTATACCTGCACTTGTCACTTTCAAACAACAAACAAAATGATAGCTAGTTGAGCAACAATCGTGTTCCCATGTTTAGTTTTTACTCATTGGTTTTTATCTAGTCTGCACTTTGTCTGTGTTATTATTATTATTGACTTTTATCTAGTTTGCACTTTGTATTATTTCTATTATCATTATTATCGACTCATCTTTGCCTTATTCTATTTTTTATTTTCCTATTTTAATGATGTTGGATCTGTGTTGTTGTTGTTGTTGGGGACAAGTGTTGTAAATTAGCTTTGGCTACAAACACTGTGATGCATACATTGGATGCCCGTTTCAGATGTCTATGTTTTTGTATCTGTCCCTATTTCAAATAAAACTCTATAATAATAATAATATGCCGACGTTTGTCATGTTTCAGAACCAACCACACTGACAGAGACATTCATGAACCTTGATGCAAAGGAATGGAAGGAAACAGCTCACCTGGAATCTGAGTCACTGTTGGGAAATAACACATGGGTTTAGTGGACTTGATAAAAGATTAGGGTTGTACGGATACCAGTACTAATTAATTAAAAACGGTACTACACTGCCTCTGAAAAATACTGGTACCCTTTTTTTTACGGGCATGACGGCATCAGGTCGTGACATTGCTGGTGTTCGGCAACGCATACGCACGGAGTACTTACAACCAAACACGGTGTGTACGCAGAAACGGACAGTGGACGCATTTTGGCCTAAAAACTAACGATAAAGGTGAAGCTATAACACTGAAACGCCATTCTACAAGAGGTGCTTTAAAACATGGCTAGCTAGCTAGCGGCTAACATCCATCCGCGGTCGGCCGTGTTTTAGCTACTTCTAAATCACTAATCCTCGTCTCCATGGCGACATATAAATTATGTTTCTTACAAGCATCATCCCTCCAGGACGAGGAATCGCTAAACATGCTTCACTACACACCACCTTAATGTAAACAAACGGGTGGATCGACACCTGACATCCACTGTAATGATACCAAGTACAAGAGCCTTTCTAGTCGATACTACAAAGATTATTTATGGTGACAAAATCTTTTTTCCTTTTTAAAAACATGTATATTATGTTTATGAACCCAGGAAATATGTCCCTGGACACATGAGGACTTTGAATATGACCAATGTATGATCCTGTAACTACATGGTATCGGATCGATACCCAAATTTGTGGTACAACAGAAGAATAAGTGATTATTACATTTTAACAGACGAGTAGATAGAACATGTTGAAACAGAAAATGACCAGATGAAAAAGTAAATAAATAATACATTTTCTACCGCTTGTCCCTCATAATGTTGACAAAATAATAGAATGGAAAATGACACAATATGTTACTGCATATGTCAGCAGACTAAATTAGGAGCCTTTGTTTGCTTACTTACTACTAAAAGACAAGTTGCCTCGTATGTTCACTATTTTATTTAAGGACAAAATTGTTCTTTGATTGCAATAAGAAACATGTTTAAAGGCCTACTGAAATTACATTTTTTTATTTAAATGGGGATAGCAGATCTATTCTATGTGTCATACTTGATCATTTCGCGATATTGCCATATTTTTGCTGAAAGGATTTAGTATAGAACAACGACGATAAAGGTCGCAACTTTTGGTCGCTGATAAAAAAAAAGCCTTGCCTATACCGGAAGTAGCGTGACGTCACCGGAGGAAGGACTCCTCACATTTTCCCATTGTTTACACCAGCAGCGAGAGAGATTCGGACCGAGAAAGCGACGATTACCCCATTAATTTGAGCGAGGATGAAAGATTCGTGGATGAGGAAAGTGAGAGTGAAGGACTAGAGTGCAGTGCAGGACGTATCTTTTTTTGCTCTGACTGTAACTTAGGTACAAAGGCTCATTGGATTCCACACACTCTCCTTTTTCTATTGTGGATCACGGATTTGTATTTTAAACCACCTGGGATACTATATCCTCTTGAAAATGAGAGTCGAGAACGTGAAATGGACATTCACAGTGACTTTTATCTCCACGACAATACATCGGCGAAGCTCTTTAGCTACTGAGCTAACGTGATAGCATCGGGCTCAAATGCAGATAGAAACAAAATAAATAAACCCGACTGGAAGGATAGACAGAAGATCAACAATACTATTAAACCATGGACATGTAAATACACGGTTAATAATTCCCAGCTTGGCGAAGCTTAACAATGCTGTTGCTAACGATGCCATTGACGCTAACTTAGCAACGGGACCTCACAGAGCTATGATAAAAACATTAGCGCTCCACCTACGCCTGCCAGCCCTCATCTGCTCATCAACACCCGTGCTCACCTGCGTTCCAGCGATCGACGGAAGGACGAAGGACTTCACCCGATCATCCGTGCGGTCGGCGGCTAGCGTCGGCTAGCGCGTCTGCTATCCAAGTCAAAGTCCTCCTGGTTGTGTTGCTGCCGCCAGCTGCTAATACACAGATCCCACCTACAACTTTCTTCTTTGCAGTCTTCATTGTTCATTAAACAAATTGCAAAAGATTCACCAACACAGATGTCCAGAATACTGTGGAATTTTGAGATGAAAACAGAGCTTTTTTGTATTGGATTCAATGGGGTACCAATACTTCCATTTCAACGAGTGACGTCACGCGCATACGTCATCATACATAGACGTTTTCAACCGGAAGTTTCGCGGGAAATTTAAAATTGCACTTTATAAGTTAACCCGGCCGTATTGGCATGTGTTGCAACGTTAAAATTTCATCATTGATATATAAACTATCAGACTGCGTGGTCGGTAGTAGTGGGTTTCAGTAGGCCTTTAATGTACCGCAACATATATTTGTTAAATAAAGCCAATAATGCCATTTTTTGTGGGCCCCTTTATTTAAAAAAGTACTGAAACACATTTTGGTACCGGTACCAAAACCTTGGTATCCGGCCAACCCTACAAAAGGTAGAGAGGTCGAGATGGGTGTTGAAGTCAGACTTTTTTTCTTCCCTCCTCATGTTTTTTATTTTTCCTATCTTTTACGAGTCACCACTAATGTGCTGACCAATCAGCCTTCCGGTCCAATCTACCAGTCATATTTGTATGACGGGTTGACTGTTAGCAAATTTTGTTGTACTTTTTAAGTGCAATGATGAATAAAAATCGTGTACCGTGTCTTATATTGACTGTATTTTGCTCAAACAACTGCATGTAATAAAAGATAATAATCATATCATTTTGGTGATGTTGTCATATTTCCTGCACATACAGAAGGTTCACGGTCTACATTCAAGTTCCGTTCCTACATGTGGAAACTTATTCGGGTGTTACCATTTAGTGGTCAATTGTACAGAATATGTACTGTACTCTGCAATCTACTAATAAAAGTTTCAATCAAAGTTTTAGTGTCAGTCGTAACTTTTAACTAAATTAACAACTTACACCATGGATACTTAACCCTTTTAACCTCGGAGCCCAACTTTTCACACTACAGAGGCTGATCATCCACGAATCTTTCATCCTCGCTCAAATATTAACACTAAATTAGTCATCTTACTCTTGATTGTAATCATATTCATTAATTATATCGGACTTCCTTACAGTATACAACCTTGTCAAATGTTATTAAACCATATGTTAATCACAAAGATGATTTATTTGCCACACAAACCTTAGGCTTAGGTCAGGCTGATTAGAAAAATACTACAAGTCTATTGTACTGCATAATAAGGGATTCATAAATAACTGACGGAATATACATTTACAAACAATTATTTTGTGGTAAAATAAAAAAACTAAATTATTAATGAATATGTTTCTTAACTAAATGGTCAATAAAATTAAGTGCAAATGAAAATACCTCTTCACCACTTTAGTCATAATTTTTGCGCTTACAAACCTTCTCTATGACTTTAGCTCCAGACTTCTTCTGTTTGACATTGTTACTGCCACAAGTGCTGGAAAAGTGTATTACAACTTGATGCCGCTGCAGCAGACCACAGCTAGGAAATAGATATGAAGGTTAAGAAACACTACCTACTTACAGTTTACAACTTTGTCAAAAGTTATCAAACCATGTGTTAATCAAAAATATATTTTTTTAACACTTAAGCCTTTGGCTTGGGGCAGCCTGATTAGAAAAATATTGCTAGTCAATTATACTGCATAATGAGGGATTCATAAATAACTGACAAAATATACATTTACAATTATGTTGTGCTAAAATAAACCAAATAAATAATGAATGTTTAACTAAACTGTCAATAAAATTAAAGCGCAAATGAAAATACAGCTTGATCACTTTAGTCATAATTTTTGCGCTTACATAACTTGTCTGACTTTAGCTCCAGACTTCTTCTGTTTGATATTGTCATTACTGCCACAAGTGGTGGAAGAGTGTATTACGACTCAGTGGTT
The DNA here is from genome assembly GCF_033978785.1 of Entelurus aequoreus. Lineage (NCBI taxonomy): Eukaryota > Metazoa > Chordata > Actinopteri > Syngnathiformes > Syngnathidae > Entelurus > Entelurus aequoreus. The sequence goes on along the minus strand of NC_084731.1, from coordinate 88,171,276 downwards.
AAGAAACACCGACTTACACTGTACACAGAACACATGGAAGACATTAGAAAAAATATTTTAATGAACAACGCCTTACTTTTATCCCTGTAGTTGTCCTGCACACTGGAAGAGACTACTATGACTACTGTGCTGCTGTTATCACTGTGCCTTTCATAGCAGTAGAACCTTTCACATGCTCAAATACATTTATCCTTGATGATGGTTGCGACATTTGAGCAGCTTTGACCGGGCAAGTCGCCAACATTGATCAGCATTTCTTTTTCTTAACTCACACATAACGATGCAAAAGCTACATATCTTACTTTAAAGTGATAGACTTTATTATTATTCTCATTAGGGTTACTCTAGTGCAGCAACGACTAGTGTAAAAGTTCCTCGCAAAAAGAGAGTTCACGCTTCACATTTCTGCGATTATTTTTTATTAACACTGAAGAAATGACACTTTATCTGTGTACTCACTTATGTAGCCAGCGATTTGAACGGTACATGTACAGTTATACTGTACATCGACTACTTGACGTTATATCAAAGTGTCATTTCTTCAGTGTTGTCCCATGAAAAGACAGCAAAATATTTGCAGAAATTAAAGATTAAAGATTAAAGTACCAATGATTGTCACGCACACACTAGATGTGGTGAAATTTGTCCTCTGCATTTGACCCATCCCCTTGGGGAGCAGTGGGCAGCAGCGGCGCCGCGCCCGGGAACCATTTTGGTGATTTAACCCCCAACTCCAACCCTTGATGCTGAGTGCCAAGCAGGGAGGGAAACGGGTCCCATTTTTAAATGTGAGGTCCTCTACAGTAGTTTGTCATTAGCTTGATATAAATAACAAAAACGGTATTGCAGGTTAAAGAACATGTACGTGTTATACTTTGTAATCGGTCTAAAACACCGTACCAAGGCTCCGTGTGACTAACAGCTACATAAAAAAAATGGCATAAGCAGTAGTGAAGACATTTGTCCATTGGTGGGAGTAACAGTAGGAGTAACAGAACTTCCATCTTGGAAAAAGTACAATGACGAAGGACGAAGGCATCATCGCACCTTTGAGGCGCTTCTATTTAACGCCTCTCTCAGGAACCATCACGGACCTTAGGCAAGTGTAGAGAAAATATAAACGTGTTATTTCTGAGTTATACTCTATAAAACTAATCCAAATTGGAGTGCAAAGGAACATGCTCTTTCACATTGAATAGAATGTTCTCATAAATAGGGTTGTTGTTGTCAATGCTTACTTCCTGCAGAATGTCAGTTGAGTAGAAAGTCAGGTGTGGGGTATCCAAATAAGTGAAAGTCCCCCTCATAGCGCTCATAGAGGCGCCTGATGTCCCGCTTGCTGATTCCTGAGAAGTAGCGTTCTACCTTGGTCTTGTTGTAGCGTGTGATGCCAGGAGGGATGGCCGGGTAGGACACCAGCTGATCGATGCCGGCTCTCCTCAGGATGTGGGCGGCGTCTCGCTCCAGTGTCTCGTGGTGGCCTATGACATCATAGCGGATGTCACACGGCGCGCACAACTCGGCAAACGTCACCCAGTGGATAATGTGCTCGCCAAACTGACGGTCCAAGTGGCGCCGGCCCTCGGCGTCCCCCAGGTAACGCACAAAGTCCTCAAAGTGCAAGCCGGACGCGGAAAGACCGCTGTCGCGGTGGCTTTTGCGGTATTTGCGGATGATGGCGGGAGCGATGTTGTGCTTGTACCACGGCTCAAAACGGGGGTTCTTGATGAACTTGTCCTTAAATGCAGAGATCAGGCGCTCGAATGGATCTCTCACGATGAAAAACTTAAAGTAAGTGTTCAATCTGTTGAGCAGAACAACTTCATATGTAAATTGTCTGAAGAATGAAAAACACATCAAGCCCAAAAGCAACATTTTTTTCATTCGGTCTCCTTTTGACAGAACTGCAAACCAACAGGACAAAATCTGGAAAAGTCCTCGCATTAGCATTCTGTGTAAATACTCAGATTCTATACATTCTGTCAGAGTTCTAACAAATGTAACCAATCATTTGCAGCCTTGCAACTTTGTCCAATCCCTGCAACGTCCCTCTGTGCTAACTGCTATTGGGTCGTGAGCAATTCCGCCATGCTACTGGCCCTCCAAACCCTCAGGCGGAGATTGATGTGAACTTCCAGAAAACCCTAACCTGACTTTCTAAATCAAATGCTTTCAGCGGAATATGTACGATAAAAGTGACGTATGTCTTACACCGATTACTGTATTTTTCGGATTATTAGTCGCAGTATTTTCAAAGTGTGGCCGGGGGTGCGATTTATACTGTGGAGAGACTTATGTGTGAAATTATTAACACATTACCGTAAAATATCAAATAATATTATTTATCTCATTTACGTGGCATATATCAGAATAATTGGAACTGCAACTGACGATGACTCTGACGTGAGCGACGTACCAATAGAAGAGGAAGCGGCGCATTGTCTACCTTTGGAGTTGGCAGAGTTGTTTACAAGCGACACCGAGGAAGATTTCATGGGATTTAGCGATTAGGAGTGACAGATTGTTTGGTAAACGTGTAGATTAGGAGTGACAGATTGTTTGGTAAACGTATAGCATGTTCTATATGTTATAGTTATTTGAATGACTCTTACCATAATATGTTACGTTAACATACCAGGCACGTTCTCAGTTGGTTATTTATGAGACATATAACGTACACATATTGAGCCTGTTGTTCATTATTCTTTATTTTAAATTGCCTTACAAATGTCTATTCGTGGTGTTGGATTTGATCAAATAAATTTCCCCAAAAAATGCGACTTATACTCTAGTGCGATTTATATGTTTTTTTTCCTTCATTATTATGCATTTTCGGCTGGTGCGATTTATACTCCGGAGCGATTTATAATCCAAAAAATACGGTAGTTCCAGCTCCAACAAAGATCTGGATGTCCCTTCAGTCTTCATTGTTCACTTCTACTACACAGGAATCTAAGGAGCTAGCCAACGAGAGTTGTGGTCGCTCGTAGGCCTAGTTCCTATGTGTCAAAGTCAAGGCCAGATCCGGCCCGCGAATTAATTAACTATGGTCCCTGGGATGATATTTGGTTAGTATTAGAACCGGCCCGCAAGCCACAGCCACCTGCTGCTGTTTTGCATGCACCAATACTCCATCAGTGTCATAAAGTCATAAAAATGGGGTCCCACAGTCAATTTTTGGGGTCCCGCTTTTTTGTTTTGAAAACAAATGATAAATGTATGCATTATCCTGTTATATCTCACATTCTATATTGTGTTTTGGAAAAAGGTTTTCATAAACATTACTTAATTCATTGAAAATATAACACAAAAGATAACATTTTTATGCATATGTAAATGTATTATGTTATAAACATTCATTCACTTTCTTCTTTCCTTCATGGATCTAAACTTTACTGCTGCAGGTATTTTTTTTCTATATTTTTATTGTAATATTTTCAGAATGTGTTTGTTCTATTTTTGGCCAAAGTAAGACAAAGAAAACAATCTGAAGTTTTAATGCCATGATTTTAATAGTCCGGCCCAAGTGTGCACATATTTTCCTCCATTCGGCCCCTGAGCTAAAATGAGTTTGACACCGCTGGTCGAGGTTGATAGTCAATAAACTAATTAATCAAACGATAAATGAAAATGAACTCAATAACTTTGCCATGTCCATTTGGTTTTTTTCATCACCCGCTTTCAAACAAGGTGCAAAGAGGGTTGTGCAAGTTTCTCAGCACTTCAGCGCATTGATAATAGTGATCAACCTATTATTTTTGCCATTTTGATGTATATAGGTATGGGTCTCTTTTTATCGGTATCGTTTTTTCCCCCTTCTTAAACTATAACTCAACTACATCAGCAGATACATACACTACCGTTCAAAAGTTTGGGGTCACCCAAACAATTTTGTGGAATAGCCTTCATTTCTAAGAACAAGAATAGACTGTCGAGTTTCAGATGAAAGTCCTCTTTTTCTGGCCATTTTGAGCGTTTAATTGACCCCACAAATGTGATGCTCCAGAAACTCAATCTGCTCACAGGAAGGTCAGTTTTGTAGCTTCTGTAACGAGCTAAACTGTTTTCAGATGTGTGAACATGATTGCACAAGGGTTTTCTAATCATCAATTAGCCTTCTGAGCCAATGAGCAAACATATTGTACCATTAGAACACTGGAGTGATAGTTGCTGGAAATGGGCCTCTATACACCTATGTAGATATTGCACCAAAAACCAGACATTTGCAGCTAGAATAGTCATTTACCACATTAGCAATGTATAGTGTATTTCTTTAAAGTTAAGACTAGTTTAAAGTTATCTTCATTGAAAAGTACAGTGCTTTTCCTTCAAAAATAAGGACATTTCAATGTGACCCCAAACTTTTGAACGGTAGTGTATATACACATACCAATATTTTGTATTTAAAAAAAAAATAGTGAAGTCAATAGTAATAAACACTGCTCAAGCACCAGCCCGTTTGCACTGCATGAGAAAAGTTGTCTTTTTTTTCCCACTGCAGCGCTCTTGCGGTCACTGTAGTTCTGTTTTTCAGAAAGTAAAAGTTAAAAGACACTAAAGTGAACATTATTGTTTTACACTTGTTACACACAATGTTTCCATTGTCACATTAAAAACACTCAATTGTAAGTTGTTGGTTTTTTTAAGAGTTGCTTGTAACCGTGGACAGTCCTGCAAAATTATTTGCACTTAAAAATACATGTTTGTAGTAATAAATATGATAAGGTGGTTTGAGCATTATGTTTGTGTTCAATTACAGTAAGTGTGTTTATCCTAAACATTCCTGCCAGTTAATGTTACACACTATAACATTTTTAAGTCTTTTTTGGGGCATATACTACAATAATATTGTACCATGGCCTTAATACCATGATAATATCAAACAGTGAGATTGTGATACCGTTACATTCCTACTAATAAGTGTCCATAATTGAAACATATTGCAGCCTAAAACACATTAGTCAATATCAACAAGTATTAAATAGTTATAGTTGCATATTACTCACAGACACAAAGTGTCCAAGGCAGAAGCGTATTAGGAAGTATCCAATAACAAACATGTCCGCATCATTCAATTTACTGCATAATGAGCTTAACTTAATTACCTATTGTGACCACCAGGTGACACAATAAAACAAATTACCACTCCACTTCATTTTAAAGACAACATAAGTCTGTTATAAAGGTTAGTGTTTTTCATATCAACCATTGTTCTCTGACTAATTTCACTTGATCAGGCTTTAAAATATTTATGATAAAAAGTATGTACTACGATTTGTGCTGATATCATTTTGGTTTAATATTGGTATCGGCCAATACTCAAGGCTCCAAAAATGGTAGTTGTATAGGGACAGCACTACTTTATTATGAGTTCGAATTACAGTATCAAATGCCGAAAAATATATCAAGCTGAATTCAAAATCCCAAGGCTATATAAGAGGCACTGAACAGATGTATTTCATCGTTCGTTTAGTGAACTAACAGGTAAAATAGTCTATGATTAGTCAACTATTAAAACAGTTGTTAGTTGCATGCCATCTGACTGACTTACCTGAGTGCAATTTCTTGTGGCTTGAACGACGAGAGGCGGGGCAGGCCGTTCTTCTCATGGTCATGGACGAGATTCTCCGGGATCTCCTCTACACTGGAGAAGGTTCCTGCCGACAACAAGGACACGATAGCTCTCAACGAAGGCGGACGCTTCCCTTCTCTCTACCTGTACCTTATTTCTCCTGCTTTTGCTTCTTTGTCCTGTCTTGTCTTAACTTTCTTGGAGCTTCTTTTTGCACTGCTCTCCAACATCTAAACAATGGAATTGACTAACTTGCCTCTTAACAAAATTGAAGAAATCTTCGACGATAAGCTCAGGTCCAGGGAAACCTCTCTGTCCTGATGGAACATTTGTTGCTGTATACACGATGGACTCTGGAAGATGTGGAGAGTTGTGTGCCTGGCGATTCTTTTAGTCGAGGACATTTAGGACACCTACCTATTGGGGACCATCATTACAGGACAACTGCTGATTGGCGTAAGCAGTGCTTTGCTGTATCGACAAATTCTGAAGATGCTGGCAGCCAATTCAATGTAGCCTAAAGCTGCCACAAATGACTGACGGGTTGGGTAGAGCTGTGGGCACTCAGAATGTAGCGGTTTCTGACCTAAATTGCAAACTGAAAAACATCTTGGAGTAGCTGTCTGCTCTGCTGGGCCAAGTTCTGATCAATTTGAAGACCAGAAATGGACAATTAGAGTGAAACGTTTACATTTCTTTTTAATCGCTCAAACACAAACATTCTAAGCTGGATTTCGTCTTCCCGCTGGAACGGCGAGGTCGAAAACACTCTGCAATAACACCAAGGTCGAGAGACATGTGTCTCTTCAAACTTATGTAAACACACAGGCATCTCTGCAAAATACACGTGCCACACACACACATACCCCAGCCCCACGTAACACACCTTCATCGCTTTGCAGTGTCTCAAGTTTGCATGTCGTAATATGTGTTTATATGTGCTTATGTTGATTGAGTTTTTTGCTGGTCTCAAACTGTGTCACCCCCAACTCCCAAACCTATTGGGAGTTGTTTTTTCCTAATTTCTCCTCCTCAAGTTTAACTTTCCTTTCTACCGTTTTAAGGGGCGCCGCTTGGTGGCGACCCATCAGTCTTCCTGTTCTGTCTCACCCTGTATACCCTGTCTGTTCTTGAACGGATTTTACTGAAAACAAATGGTTTCACTTTTTTATGCGCAATTACAATAAAGTTCTATTCCACAAACTTAGCAGTCTTCTACGTACCGTTGAGAGCAATGAGGACCTTCTTCCATTGCGTGTTGCCCACTTTGGGTGTCTGGCAGAACAAGATGTTGTGCTTGTCACAAACAAAGATGCGGTCCAGGACGAACTTGCTGATTGGGACGTGAGTCGTATTCCTGAGTTGACTGTTCTTACAAACAGTTGAGAGCAGCTGGATTCGCTCTGCCAAAACGCCTTCCCACTCAGCCGTCGTAGGGGAAGCTGAGGACTGACCCCACACACAATAAATCATGAATTATTCTTCATATGAGCGTTTTTGAAATAACCAACTGCTACCTGATCTTGTTGCTGTGCAAGAGTTTTTACAGAAGTGGGCATTGGAAGCTTTGCCACTGTCCAGTTCTGAACACCAGCCACCTCTCCAAAATCTGTAGAGGCAAAACATACTGATTAGTAGGGCTGGGGAAAAGAATTAATTTTTAGATGCATCCCAATTCAGACATGGACGATTATAGAATCGATTAGTAAGCGCCAATAATAGATAATAGATTTATTTATTGTAACTAAAGTAATGCGGACATTTCTAAATTTTGGCTGACTGCAGCGAGCCACCTCACCGAGAGATGCGACCACCTACTTTACTATCAGGTACTTATGGTTCAGTTTTGCACACATTTTCATTAATTTAATAAATGTGGGAATCAATTTAACTGTTTCTTATTCGAAATTAAATGTTTTTTAAAGTTGCATGTGATAAACGCTTATTTAGTGAAACAAAAAGAAATGTAAAACTGTGTCAATAATCGATTTTTTATCTAATCGTAGCTTCTGAATCGTAATCAAATTGTGAGGTGCCCAGAGATTCCCAACTCTACTGATTAGCAGGCCTGTCGTAGTAAAAACCAGGGCCAGCACCTGGCATGAACACTCTATGCGGTTGTTTAGGGCTACAAACACTAGGGGGGCGCAGGTAACTAGGATTAGACCAATACCGGAGTCCAAAATTGGTGGTCCAAGAGGAGCTTAGAAAGGCTGAAATCATGGGTATCACAGCACCATGTAAATAATATTACCTTGAGCAACATAAATATTTTCCAGAATAACAAAAGCTTTCATTGAGGTGGAACTGTCACGTGTTATATTATCTAACATCTTCGCCAGACAATGTGCATGATTTTTTAACAGTCCACTTTTTTTTTTTATATGCTAAAGGTTTGGTGTATTAAAATGTTTTAAAAATAAAGCATAAATCTAAAAACCTTAGCACAATTTTTACATTAACAGGTATTAAAAACCAACACTTTCTGCTTCGCAACAAAAGTACTAATGAGGGAGAGTCAAGGGCAATCTAAGGGGGTACCCTGAAGATTATATTTCCTGCATTTGGGTTTTATTTCTAGACCATATTTTACCTTTAGATTTATTCTCATCTACTACTACATTATATATTCACTTAATGATGGGGTAATAGAAACGCAGCTATTAACACATGCTTTCATATCATTGGACAAGGTTTAGTCCAGAGGTGTCAAAATTGTTTCACTGAGGGCCACATCGTAGTTATGTTTGGCCCCGGAAAACTGCTTCTAACAGTGAATACTATTATTACACTATTTTTTTATGCATTTTATTAGTAGATTATTTTAAACTAAAATGTAAAAAAAAATATGGTAAGTTGCAATAATTTCACCTCAAAATTGTGTGTACATTACTTTAAATGGAAAAACAGTACTGCTGTTTTAATGGTAAAAAAAGGCAGCTCAGTTGCCAGAATTTTACTGTAAAATGTACATGTTTTTTTTTACTGTAAATTAAAAAACCTGCAATTTTACAGTACAATTTGGGCACCTGAGCTGCCAGTTTGTTTGTTGTTGTTGTTTACCGCAAATCAACAACTGTAGATTTTTCGGTGTATTGCTGTAAATGACAAAACAGCACCATAGCTTATTACAGTAAAAAAAGTACTGTTTTTCATTTAGAGAAAAATGCTGTAAAAACCACAGTAAATTTCATAATTTTACCATGAAAGCTATTGCTACTTTTACATTGCACAATTTGATGGATAATAATAGTATAATTTATTTATATTTAAAACATGGTTTGAATGTTTGAGAATATATTTTTGCATAATTAGACAATATTTAAGTTAACAGAATTTGTGATTACATGGAGTACATCTTTTTTTTCTCCAAACACAGAAAGAAAGAATACATTTAGTAAGAAAGGTTACAACACTTTATGGATACATATTATTTCCAGGCTTTTGAGGACCAAATAAAATGAAGTGGCGCGCCACATCTGAGTTTGACACCTGTGGTTTAGCCTGTAAAAAAACTAAGTTGGTTAGATAATTATTGAATATGTTAAAAAATTACTAATTCAGTGTTAATATTTGAGTGGGCCTTACTGGAAAAATTGGGCCCAGAGGTAAAAAAGAAAAAAGAAGTAAGGAACCCCATGGTATTCTAGTCTAGTAGTTTTTAAAGATCAAAATCGGGCCACACGCAAAATATTGTTTCGGGGTAAAAAAAAAAAAGCTTAGGGCTGGCCCTGGTAAAAAAACATAGATAAATAATAGAACTTACCGTTGACAGCTTTGTTGCTGATAAACTTGGTGACAAACATGAGGAAGAGCAGCACCAAGGCGCAAGCGCGCAAGAACCACCCGAGGTGCCGCATCAGCCAGCGGTGATGGAAGCTCCGGATAGCGGCTCCCACCTCCACCCAGCAAGCTCAGCCGTTAACTGCAGTAGTAGAGTCGTGCAGCTGTAGTTACTTGTACAAACTTTAACTCGTTCCAACTTGTTACCAGCCACAAACAATAGGTGTTTGTTTACTTTGATTCACCGCCGATGTCATGCGCGATGTTGTATCCCTGAGAACAAAACACCCTGTAATGATGTCATCCTGATTATATTCCCCCATCATTTAATACAGTACTATTTACCAATACTGGGAACATATTAAAACCCAATTAAACAGGTAATATACAGATTATCAGACACATGTATTGATGTAGAAATGTCACAGGTTACATTCCCAGCAACAGACGTTATTGTATTGTTAATCAGTGTCTAAACCAGGCCTGGGCAATTATTTTGACTCGGGGGCCACATGTAGAGAAAAAAATGTGTCTGGGGGCCGGTATATCTATTTTTAGAAACACGAATACAAAACCTCACAATAATGTCTGATTGAATGCTAAAAACGTTATGACAGACCGCCTTAAAAAACGTAATGGAATTTTACATTTTTCTATGAACGATAAAACACTGAATATTTGGGCTGCAAATCTTTGGGTGTCCCACGATTCGATTCAATATCGATTCTTGGGGTCACGCTTCGATTCAAAATCGATTTTTTCAGATTCAACGCGATTCTCGATTCAAAAACGATATTTTCCCGATTCAAAACGATTCTCTATTCATTCAATATATAGGATTTCAGCAGGATCTACCCCAGTCTGCTGACATGCAAGCAGAGGAGTAGATTTTTGTAAAAAGCTTTCATAATTGTAAAGGACAATGTTTTATCAACGGATTGCAATAATGTAAATTTGTTTTAACTATTAAATGAACCAAAAATATGACTTATTTTATTTTTGTGAAAATATTGGACACAGTGTGTTGTCAAGCTTATGAGATGCGATGCAAGTGTAAGCCACTGTGACACTATTGTTCTTTTTTTTTTTTTTTAATAAATATCTAATGATAATGTCAATGAGGGATTTTTAATCACTGCTATGTTGAAATTGTAACTAATATTGATACTGTTGTTGATCATATTCATTTTTGTTTCACTACTTTTGGTTTGTTCTGTGTCGTGTTTGTGTCTCCTCTCAATTGCTCTGTTTATTGCAGTTCTGAGTGTTGCTGGGTCAGGTTTGGTTTTGGAATTGGATTGTATTGTTATGGTATTGCTGTGTATTGTTTTGTTGGATTGATTAATATAAAAAAAAAAGTAAAAAAAAACAATATAATAAAAAAATAAAAAATAAATAAATAAAAAATCGATTTTTTAAAAATGAGAATCGATTCTGTATCGCAGAACATGAGAATCGTGATTCGAATTCGAATATTGACAAAATATTTCGACATATTTTACAATCAAGTGAAACGCAACAAAAATGCAACAAACAGTGAAATATGAACGCGAAGGGTACAAAAAAAACCCACCTACAATCTGATATTTGCTGAATTCCCCCCAGGGATCAATAAAGTACTTTCTATTCTATTCTATATATCACTAAGCTTTAGAACTTTGTTGTGAAAAGCTCCTTCCGCGTCTGTGGAAATGCTTTCCGCCCACACTGCTTGGTGCCTCGTCTGAGCTGCTGTGACGTAGATGACCATAGTAACTAATTAGATGACCATAGTAACTAATTAGATTACCAACGTAACTAGTATATCATGCATAAGCGCAGATTCCAACCATTGAAATACTTTGTATAGTTGAAGACTTACGGTCATTAGAAAACACCACTGAACATCATAATGGCAGCTACACTTACCATTTTAAAGATCTAAAAAAATTATTAAGGAATGTACGCAAGGGCCAGATTGAAAAGCTCAACGGGCCGCATGTGGCCCCGGGCCTTAATTTGCCCAGGTCTGGTCTAAACAGCGAAGTGTGGTTGAACGTAACTCCGCCCCCTGTGGAGTCATTAGCGCCCCTGTAGCAGGTGATACATATTTGCTCAGGGATACACAATCTCGCACGACACGGGAACCTCCCAAACGCCACACAGCTGCCTTCCTGACATGAATAAACAACATTTATAGTAAACATTTGATAAAATGTGCCCCATCTTACCGCCGTTCTAAAGAGGGTGGCTGAAAAAATGTGTAGAAAAGTCGCGTCATTAGGTTTACCACACCGTGGGTTATTTAGCTGATGTTCTTCTTCGCCTGCTCCTTTTCCCGTTATGTGGTAGTTGGCATCCTTTACTCATTACTGCCCCCTACCATTATGGCATTTTGAATGCGGTTCTTCTTCTACGGGGCTTATTGGCGGTTGGCAAGTCAACTTGAGGTGCAATACCGCTACTAACTAGACTGGAGTGTGGACAAGGTTATTTCGCATCAAAACTATTCACAAATTCTTACCCTTGTATATGTTCATTTTTTCAAATTGAAAAAGAGTTGATAAACCAATTATTTTTTGATTGTCTGATCTCCCAATTATTCTGGAATGGGCTTTCTGTTTAACTGTTGAGTAAGTGTAGACTTTTTAATTTCAAAGAAAAAAATAGACACTCATAGACATTTTGAAAAATAAATGTTAATGTTAATGAAATATGTTTTGTATGTGAGTATTTGTATTTTATTGTTGAAATAACATTCTGGGAAAATAACGCTGGTTATTTAGAACATACTCATAATCTGTTTATGCAATCAAAGTTGCTCAAATTTGATGACCTTGTTAAATATAATACATTAATAATCTTATATAGGGATGTCCGATAATGGCTTTTTGCCGATATCCGATATTGTCCAACTCTTTAATTACCGATACCGATATCAACCGATACCGATATATACAGTTGTGGAATTAACACATTATTATGCCTAATTTGGACAACCAGGTATGGTGAAGATAAGGTCCTTTTTTTTAAAAATTAATAAAATAAAATAAGATAAATTAAAAACGTTTTCTTGAATAAAAAAGAAAGTAAAACAATATAAAAACCGTTACCTAGAAACTAGTAATTAATGAAAATTAGTCAAATTAACTGTTAAAGGTTAGTACTATTAGTCAGAGGTGGGACCAAGTCATTGCTTTGCAAGTCACAAGTAAGTCTCAAGTCTTTGCCCTCAAGTCTCGAGTCAAGTCCCGAGTCAAGACAGGCAAGTCCCGAGTCAAGTCCAAAGTCAAGACTAGAAAGTCTCAAGTCAAGTCCCAAGTCCTGCATTTTGAGTTTCGAGTCCTTTCAAGTCCTTTTAACCACAGACTAATATTTTTACACAGATTGTGTATGCTTTTAAAATGCTGTATTTATTTATTAAAACAAGTGCATTTGAAATTGCAGGAAAAAAAATTGTGCTGACATTGCAATTCATAATAGCACTATTAACCAGTCATTTTAATAGTTTAAAAATTTTTAAACATTTAATTCATTCCTTTACAGAATAAACACATTTGCAAAAACAAACATTAACATACTATTGGTTGTATTTTATGAAAATAATATTACCACAGAGTTGAGAAGGAGCAAATATCTTCAATATTTGTATGTGAAAATCACAAAGAAATCTTCCGGGGGAGGATGACCCCCCTACAGGGATTTGGTTTACAAACTTTCAGCCCCACCTAAAACAAAATTCACCAGCCGCCACTGATTATGATGCATTCTCATTTTAGGCAAAGTATAAGACAATAATTTCTTAACAGTATAATTGTAACCAGGAATAAGTCTTCAAGTAACAATATTCAAATACTAACATTGTTGAGTAAGACAGAATTTGGTTTTATTCTGAATCCAGTGAAACAGATTGGTAGTTTTAGCTGATATAAAGACTTTCAGGTGTTTATATATATTTTTAAGTATTTGGCAGACGCTTTTATCGAAAGCGACATACATAAAAAATACATACATAACAATGACTGTAAACATTATCATTTAAGGGAAGAATGTAATAGAAAATATCAATACAAAGTGTCAAGACAGAATAAACTCTCTGCTGCTGCAGCAACAGAGTTACCGTCTATAGCAGTGTTTTTCAACCACTGTGCCGCGGCACACTAGTGTGCCGTGAGATACAGTCTGGTGTGCCGTGGGAGATTATGTAATTTCACCTATTTGGGGTAAAAATATTTTTTAATTATAAATAATTATAGTCTGCAAATAATGCTGTCTAGGGCTCGGCACCGTAACAATGTTATACTCTTCAATATCAGTAGGTGGCAGCAGGTAGATAATTGCTTTGTAGATGTCGGAACATGGTTTGTCGTGATCACAATATGCAGATGACAGTGCGAGGCAGCATGCAGGTGAAAAGGTATCTAATGCTAAAACCAAAAATAAACAAAAGGTGAGTGCCCCTAAAAAAGGCATTGAAGCTTAGGGAACAAAACTAAAACTGAACTGGCTACAAAGTAAACAAAAACAGAATGCTGGACGACAGCAAAGACTTACAGCGTGTTGAGCAAAGATGTTGTCCACAAAGTACATCCGAACATGACATGACAATCAACAATGTCCCCACAAAAGAAGGATAGCAACAACTTAAATATTCTTGATTGCTAAACCAAAGCAGATGCGGGGAATAGCGCTCAAGGAAGACATGAAACTGCTACAGGAAAATACCAACAAAACAAGAAAAGTCACCAAAATTGGAGCGCAAGACAAGAACTAAAACACTACACACAGAAAAACGCCAAGAAAGTGGTGACAGCACTTTAAGTCAAGAGCTATATTGATGCATGGTTGGTTATGGTTTAAAGTCATACCCAACAATTGCGACAACGACTTTTTACTGTCAATATCGGCTGCTGAGTTTCATTTTTTAATGATTTCTGCTGGTGGTGTGCCTCCAGATTTTTTCAATGAAAAAAATGTGCCTTGGCTCAAAAAAGGTTGAAAAACACTGGTCTATAGGTCCCTAAGATATATAGATATCTAATGTATTCATACATTGTTTATGTAGGATATACGCATGTATATATAACCTAATCATATTGTTTCTTCAATTTAAAAATTGCTGACCGTTTTTTCCCCCTTTCTCTGGGATTATATTCCCAGTTTTGATCTCGGACGTCTGGTCACTTATCGCGTATAAGAATATTATATTACTGTTAAGCAAACTATAAATAATAAAAACGCCAAAACATGTGTCCGTTATCATAGCTACACGTATGACAAAAAAACCGCGTGAAAATTGTGAAAACACGCGGTTTAAATTCGATGACAGTTCGATGCTCCTGCCAAATGAATTGCACTGAGTGGAGCGGATCACCATTCCAAGATGGCGGCCCCGCGTCTCGTCTGCGCCAGTAGGCAGTAGCGCTCAATGCTGCGTACCCTTATAAGATGTATATGGTTATGACGTTAGCAGTGAGTTTACAGGCTCACTGATTTAACTACACAGCAAATAAAAGTCATGTTACTTAGCCAATAAACGTTATCTTACATTCAAAACGTACCCTTCTTTGTGCAACTTCAAATGTCGAACGAAGTTGGAAGTTGTTGCGTCTCCGCCTGTAATATTCAAACTGCATGATTTGCATACGGCAATTCGTTTTTTGTTGACCAAGTCGTAGTTGTTATACCCGAACGAAACCAACTTTGGCATAATTATTTCCGCGTTGTTTGACAATTTGCAATTTGATTGGATGAATGCTGTGGGATGAAAACAACGTAGATCTAATTTGATTGGCTGTTGTACTGACAGCACTGAGCACACCAGCTGACAAGCAGCACACACGCTTATAGACACAGACTAGGGATGGGCGATACCACACTTTTAGGATTCGATACGATACCGATACTTTTTCTTGCATTTTCATCGATACCGATACCGATACCAATAATTTCTTATTGGCAATTTTTTGTCAGTCAAAAATATTATTACTATTGTTATTATTTAAGACAAATCACAAGACGAATACAGACCATTTATACCACATTTACTATGGTCAATATATAATAAAAGTAAAATTAAAATAAATAACATAAATATGAAAAATAAATTAAATATTATATATAATACTAACTATATATTATATATAATAATAATTAAATATTAGGGCTTTCCAATTAACAGTCAAATCCAGATTGCAAGAAGCTGGAGTTATTTTTTAAAGTTTGTGATATAATTAGCAATTAATGAAATATGAAATAGGCTAATGTTTTCGAAATGTAAGAAATCATGTAACAGATTAAAACCAAAATCACATTCAATCATATATTCAAGATTTTCTTGGAAAAAAATAAAACTGTAATGCAAAGATGAAGAATCTCCAAATTGTATCTCTTTCTTATCTTGTTTTAAATACTCAAGCAATTTTCAACTAACAGTAAATTCCCCTGTGTGGAAATTATTTGAATTTAGGATAATCATTTAAACAAAAATATTCAGTAAACATTACTAAAAAAAAAAAAAAAAAAAGCCTGTTTTAAGTCAACAATTGGACAACACTGGATATGCCTGGCTGCATCGCTGTCGGCTGGCTGTGTGTGTGTTGCACGTTGACGACGCTCATTCGCTGTCTCCTGTCACGTGACTGGGCCAGCTCTATACTCTGCCAGGTACAGGGGTGTCCCAGCACATAGTAACTTAAGTAAGTCATCAAAAACATCTGAAAGTGATGCTTGCACCCCCCACACGCCGTTTTTTGGTTTATATCGACACTTTTTTCAGAAAAGTGATGCCAAATGAGTAGCGTGTGAGTACCACAGGATCGATACGCACATCCCTAACACAGACGTAGAAAATGAAAAATACGGAGCGCTCCCAAATAACTTTTTAAGCTTTGGGTTTTGGGGAAAGTAGCAAGTCATGTCAAGTCAAAAGGCTCAAGTCCAAGTGAAGTCACAAGTCATTGATGTTAAAGTCTAAGTCGAGTTGCAAGTCTCTTTACATTTTGTCAAGTCGAGTCTAAAGTCATCAAATTCATGACTCGAGTCTGAGTCGAGTCCAAGTCATGTGACTCGAGTCCACACCTCTGATTAATAGCAAATATTGACACGGGTAATAAAATAAACTACATGGAAATCTGTTAGAAAACGAATCACAACTTGCTCTTTTCTTATGTATCTACAAGTAAACAGTACAGTAGGTACTTGATTTATATATATGTAATGCTCATAAGGGTATTCTAGTAGAATATGCAGAGATGGGATGTGTCAATATCAAAATATTACTAGAAATACATTTTTGGCAGCAACAAAGTGGCCATTTGGGTAGATATTTGCTCTAAAAAGGGTATTTCAACAAGTAAACAGTACAGTAGGTACTTGATGTTGATATATGTAATGCTCATAATGGTATTCTAGTAAAATGCGCGTGTGTAAATATGCGATGTGTAAATATCAAAATATTACGTCGAATCACTTAATTTTGTCAGGCAATATTACATTTATTGACAATTTTACATAAATGAATACATCCAAACACGTACATATTTATTATGTGCATGAAGAAATAACAGTTACAATTGTGTGTGTATCTTCCAAACAAGAAAGACGTTTTATCACATCATCGGACTAACAGTCCTTTAAATTTGTTAAAATAGGGGCGGCGTACGTGGCGAAGTTGGTAGAGTGGCCGTGCCAGCAATCGGAGGGTTGCTGGTTACTGGGGTTTAATTCCCACCTTCTACTATCCTAGTCACGTCCGTTGTGTCCTTGGGCAAGACACTTCACCCTTGCCCCTGATGGGTGCTGGTAGCGCCTTGCATGGCAGCTCCCTCCATCAGTGTGTGTGAATGTGGAAATACTGTCAAAGCGCTTTGAGTACCTCGAAGGTAGAAAAGCGCTATACAAGTATAACCCATTTATCATTTAAATTTACAAAAAAGATCAGTTAGAATAATACATAATGTTGGATATATATAGAGAACATACAAACCCTTTATTTATTGAGTCAAAAATATTAAAGTTCGGTGATTTGGTAAAATTGCAAACAGCTAAAATGATATACAAAGCAAACTATAACCTGCTAACCAAGAATGTACAACAATTCTTCTCAACTAAAGAGGAGAAATATAACCTTAGAGTAAAAAATAATTTAAAACATTTGTATGCACGTACAACACTTAGAACCTTTAGCATATCAGTATGTGGAATGAAATTATGGAATGGATTAAGTAAAGAAGTTAAACATTGTACTGATATGATCCAGTTTAAGAGGTTGTTCAAAATAATAGTGCTTACAAAGTACAAAGAAGAAGAATTATGAGAAATACTTCCAACCTTATTGAAAGTAAGATATTCTTCATCTCAGTATGTTAATAATGACTGAATTAATTAATTACATATTACCAAACTGTTGTGTATACTAATTCACAGATGTTATTTTATTACATAAAAAGGTCAGTAAATGATTTTATATATTTGTAAACGCTCTGAAGTGGGAAAGGGGTAGGATTAAATAAGCTTTGCTTCTTCCTATTCCTTTTCGGACATGATGTAAAGTGAAATGATATGAAATTGTGATGTATTATACTGTAAGTGTGTTCATGTTCGAAATAAACTAAAAGAAAGAGAAAGAGAAATCACATTAATGCCACAGAAGAGGAAAACTGTCCTTTTCCAGGCACGATAAAGTCTTAAATAATGTCAAACACGTAGCGTTACAACCAGGAAGATAAAGTGTTTGTCTCAGTGTAATCCGCTGTGGACACACCAAGACAAAAATGTAGGTTTAGCGAGCTCTGCGCGCCCCCCCAAAGTAAATAAATTTTAGCAGGCATTCACATATTGCCACAACACACATGGGGGAAAGTCCCAGTTGGAAATACAGCCAAATTATCTCCTGAACTGGCATTTTCACACACACTCATGAATAAAACTACATACTATAAGTGGAGAGTTGGAATTCTACGGAGCCCCTAAAGGGACATGGGGGATTTTTTTTGTATATAATTTGTATTTAATTTTTTAAAGATATGTATCTCGTGCGCACGCAAAAGTTTCTCGTGCTCACGAGATACATATCTGGTGCGCACCAGGTATGTATCTCGAAACTATCTGGTGCGCACCAGGTATGTATCTCGAAACTATCTGGTGCGCACCAGGTATGTATCTCGAAACTATCTGGTGCGCACCAGATATGTATCTCGTGAGCACGAGAAACTTTTGCGTGCGCACGAGATACATATCTAAAAAAAATTAAAATACAAATAAAATAAATAAATAAATTATATTTAAAAAAAATCCATGTCACTTTAGGGGCTCCGTAGAATTCCAACTCTCCACTTATAGTATGTAGTTTTATTTTATTAAGTGTGGTTTCATCCATTTTCTGTACCACTTTTCTTTAAAAGGATTGCCAGCAGGTAGGATCTATCCCAGCTGAGTACACCCTGGCCTAAATCAATCATGGACTAAAACCCCTTAAGGGGAAATCCACTCTCAAACACTTTACAGTAACGCATTTGAATCTACAACATGACATTTTAGTTTTGAGTGTGTTCCGCTGTCTGCGTTGCACTAAATAACACATGAAGGTGAGGCATACATGACAACCATCCCGATTTTTCCGGGAGACTCCCGAATTTCAGTGCCCCTTCCGAAAATCTCCCGGGGCAACCATTCTCCTGATTTTCACCCGGACAACAATATTGAGGGCGTGCCGTGATGGCACTGCCTTTAGTTGTATGCGGCTTCTACAGACACACATAAGAGACTGCAAGACATACTTGATCAACAGCCATACAGGTCACACTGAGGGTGACCGTATAAACAACTTTAACACTGTGAACCCACACCAAACAAGAATGACAAACACATTTCGGGAGAACATCCGCACCGTAACACAACATAAACACAACAGAACAAATACCAAGAACCCCTTGCAGCCATAACTCTTCCGGGCTACAATATACACCCCCTTTACCACCAAACCCCCCCCCCCCCCAACCCCGCCTCGCAGAGTCTTACGGGTTCCGTCACGTTACCAGTAGTCCAAGATATCCTCAAGGTAACGCCGAAGCCGAACATGCAGTACAGACGGTGAAAGGTCTCCTCAAGAAAGCAGATGACCGCTATCTTGCTTTGCTCGCTTACAGGGCTACCCCTCTTGACAATGGTTATAGTCCAGCGCAGCTTCTAATGGGGAGGAGGCTCCTCACAACAGTGCCTATCCTTCCTGCTTTGCTAAAACCTGCTCTTTCTCATAGTGAAGCTGTTATCTGCAAAGACTCCTCCCAGCCCCACCAAGGAATGTTTTCACTGCTGGACTCTAGAAAGAGGTTCCGCAGCCTCCGAAGCAGGAAGTTCTGTAACAGCTTCTTCCCTCAGGCCGTAAGACTCTTGAACGCATCATAATTATCCCCTCAACTCCCCCCAAAATGGATTAACTCGCTGGAATAAAAAAAGACTATATAACATACATCCATAAAAGTGGATGCATATGAAAAACTGCAATATATTTATCTGTACAGTAACCTATTTATTTATATATGCACCTTATTTCTTTTTTATTCTGCACTACCATGAGCTGATGTAACAAAATTTCGTTCTTATCTGTACTGTAAAGTTCAAATTTGAATGACAATAAAATTTTTTTAAAAAGGAAGTCCAAGTCATGCTGAAAGAAGGGGAGAAGAGGACAAAAGATGCACAACACTACAACCTGCGGCATCGTGCAATGAACCTTTACAGACTGAATCCGGGAGAGGATGTGTGGATCAAGGACCAAAAGAAAGCCGGAGCTATCATCGGACGTCACACCACTCCACGATCGTATCTGGTGGAAGGACCCCAGTTTTGTGTGTGTTTGATTGTCTGGTACAGGCTAATATAGGAGCAGACCTTCCAACCACAAGGCAGAATAATCCTCAAGGTCTGTTGAATCAATGGCAGTCTACCCATTGATTCTAGAAAGGGGAGACGTGGTGTGATTGTCTATGGGAGAACTACAGAGTCGACAGGCTATGACGTCACGAGTGTGCGACGGAACGGGGGGAACACAGCGGGAGTGAGTCAGAGAGCGAGACACGTGTGATGGAGCTAATAAAAGTAAGGTTCAGCTGGACTCACGTATGTCATTCAGTAACACGACACGTTGTATTAATGTTTATTATATTTCAATACGTCACCGAGACAAATTTCTTGTATGTGTAAATGTACTTGGCAAAAAAAAAAAAAGATTTCAATTAGGATGTTTTCTTCCTGAAAGACCAAATTTTGTGATTTCAAATATTTCTTGTGTCAAATTGTTAAGTGTATTGTTGTACCATTCATCAATCCATTTTCTACCGCTCATCCCTTTCTGGGTCGCAGGGGGTGCTGGAGTACCCATGAACAATTAATTGGTAAATTTTATGGGTATTCCGGTCTAATCTATGACAATTCAGCCATCATATTGCAGTTTATTATAGGTAGAAATAGTTAGGACTTGATCACTTGCGGAAAAAAAGACACTGCATGAATAAACAGTTGTGTTTATTTAACTCACAGAAGGGGCATGTTTAGTTTTCATCAACATTAACAGTCTGCAGACCTGTAGGAAAGATGGCAAACATTAAGATCAAATAAAGTGCGTGTCCATATTGCAGGTGAATGCGCAACCAGCATGAATACCTTTGCATGTGGTGACTGGAACATATGTGACCAGGGTGTACAGCTTGTTGGGAGAATCCTCATCCTCATTACGCTTCCTGGACAGACGCACGCGTATCCTGTACGGCACGTTCCTGTGAAAACATCATGGTCAACCTCAAATTGATGCAAACTTTTTATTTTATTTCAATAACTTTGGTCCTTGTGTCCTTCTGTTATAGATTATTCCTACTGGGAGACTTGGGCTTTGTCTCATTGACTTCTACAGTGAAACCTACTTAACTTGGCACACCTCGGACTGGTTGATGTCGACATAAGCGGTTGTCGACATAGCTGAGATCAAAACCAACCATTGCTTCCACTTTGTCTCTGACTTAGGCTAGAGACATTAAAAACAATGGTCGATAAAAGATTCATGAATCTACGGCAGTTGACATAATTTTCCTCAATTTGTGGATTTTATTCTGTTAGCATAAGTGATTGTAGTGACTGAAGTATTCTGTCAGGTGTGTTTCAGGGTTTGGGCCATAGGGGGCAGTGACGTTCAGCTAAGGCAGGGGTGGGCAATTAATTTTTACCGGGGCCGCATGAGCAACCCGAGCACTGCTGGAGGGCCACACCGACAATATTTTAATTAAATTTTGCTCAAATTATTTTTGATATACCGTAAGATAAATAATAATAATAATATTTTCATTTAAACTAACTTATCTTTATACAAAAGCAGATGGCTTTTGATGGTTTTATTTTTAACACTTTCTTACACAACACTTCCTGATGTACGTATATTACAATGCAAAAATTTAGATTTCAGTCACTTTATCCTGCATCCTCTTTGTTCTGAACGTAGCACACCTGTAAGGTGATTGGCGAAGAAGGAGATAAGTTGAGCTGTGTTAGTATAGGTTGCTCAATAAAAGTTTAAAAAGAGCGTCAGACTTGGTGTTCACTTCTTCTGGACGCTACAATTGGTGTCAGAAGTGGGATAAATGCCTCCCAGTTCGCCTTGCCATCAAACCTGGGAGTCTTCATTGAGGGCGGAATTCCCCCATGCCAAGCAGCGTGCGCTGCACCTGTAGACGCTGCCTCTCTCCTTCCTCCCTCCCTCTCTCTCTCTTTGCGACGAGCTCACGTCCGGGTTTCACACAAGCAATGTAGTATGCGCAAAGTTTTACTTCTGACACCAATTGTAGCGTCCAGAAGAAGTGCACACCAAGTCTGATGCTCTTTTTAAACTTTTATTGAGCAACCTATACTAACACAGCTCAACTTATCTCGTTCCTTCCACACGCACGTTTAGCCTCACTCCTCATTTCCGCAACTAGAGAACACAACATCAACTTCAGCATGTCGTTACACTATATTCTTTAAACACAGCAAGCTGTGTACCACAAATTAAGCACACGGCTTTACCTTTAATTTCTGTAAAGGAATACTTGGCAGTCCATGTCTTGTTGAAAAGACGCCATTCGTCATCAACTTTTCTTTTTTTAGCGTCTCACTTGTCGCTGTGCACCTTCACTCACAGGTTACACACGGACAAATCAGCCCATAAATAACACTTTTCAAAATAAAAGCAGCACAGTTGTATTGCACGCACGACATAGATGTTTTTTTTAATTTATTTTGTAATTTGTGATTGCAGCTGTTCACATTCACTCACAATCGCACACGAGCATACGTCCACACGGAAGTAATACAAATAACGCTTTTCAAAACAAAAGCGGCACCGTTGATACTTTTTTATATTTATTTTGTAATTTATGATTGGCCTCACGCGGGCCGGACAGGGACGTACAAAGGGCCGGATGTGGCCCGCAGAATGCCAAGGTCCGAGCTACGGCTAACAACAAATATAAATTCAATTGGAACATTTTGTTAGTTTCTGTCTTCGAATCCAAGTTATGCTGCCTTGCTTTTTTTGCTCCAAACATTAACCACCGTGTTAACCAAGACAATAATCTCTGTTTCACGCTGCTTAACGATGCAACCAATTTTAACCCCTTTTTGGCCTAAACCGATACCAAATTTTGCTGGATGATATATAGTCCCACAAATTATTGCAGACAAATTATATTGTCAGCATTATTTTGAGACCAAATTAAGCACCAATGTAATCATAATACTAGTAATGCAAGTAACCCTTTCAAACGCAATATAATTTATTTGTATTTTTTACCATATAAATTGGAAGGTAAGAACTAGTAGTTATCCCAAATAAGTGAACAAAAATAAAACTGACTCACTCAGTTAGCAAAAATTGCTCTTCAATAAATATTGAACATTTTGAGGTGCAGTTTTTTTCCGTTGGAAAAAACTGGGCCAGGTGGTTTGTTTTGTCATCATTTTCCAACAAACTGGGCATACTTGTTTGTTCGTGTGAGGGGACGTAACTAGTACGAAGCAGATAATCAACAAATCACTTAATCGAACAATAAATAAATGATAAATGGGTTATACTTGTATGGCGCTTTTCTACCTTCAAGGTACTCAAAGCGCTTTGACAGTATTTCCACATTCACACACTGATGGAGGGAGCTGCCATGCAAGGCGCTACCAGCACCCATCAGGAGCAAGGGTGAAGTGTCTTGCCCAAGGACACAACGGACATGACTAGGATGATAGAAGGTGGGGATTGAACCCCAGTAACCAGCAACCCTCCGATTGCTGGCACAGCCACTCTACCAACTTCGCCACGCCGTCCCTAAATAAATGAAAATGAAGTCGATAAGTTTGCGGACAGCGATAAAATGTCACCCCTGTGTGTTTGTTTTCATCTCTTGTTTTCAAGCAGGGTGCAAGAGGTCCCAATCTGTGCATCGCTCTTAGCACCTGAGTGCGTTTGTTCAATAGCAGAATGAAATGAAGGTAGTGAGTCCTCTTGTCAGTCAACAATCTTTGTAAGTGAGTGGCAGTGGTACTGCTAGCTTACGGGGGCAAGCTGTGCTGTCTAACGCTGATTGGTCAAACACAGTTGGGGGTGTTCCTAAAACTAATTTTTTTAACACAGGACCGCCATTTACAGAATGCTAGACGACTTGTTTATTTCCAATTTCTTGTGTATTTCTATTACAACAAACTTGACAAAAGAGAGAAAGAACAAGGAAAGGAACTTTCGACTTGCAAGAACTTTGGTGGGCCATCTTTGTGCTGAAGAAACACGGATCAGTGGAACTATCCTGCAGTCTTTTTACTCAGCTACTGTATACAAACTATATAAAGCCGTACTCGAAACAACAAACTCAGCAACTTACTACTCTGAGATTTCCTTGGAGAAATGTGAAATGAAGGAGGCAGTACACGAGCGCAATGAAAATAAATTACATCAAATATTACCAAGTAAATATTTACTTTATTACATGTTGTAAAAGTCGTCAGTGACACCCCATTTGTGTAGTTATTAGCCTTAACTCGAGCGAACAGTATGCTAATGCTAAAGTTGACGTGTTCGTGTTTTTGGCGTGAGATAAACACTAACATTTATTATTTATATATTGTTATTTACAGCTTAATAGGACCAAAACAAATTGCCTGACCTTCGTGAATTCCTCATTTACTGAGAGGACGACTTTGGCTGTTGGACATTGCTGACCATTTGGTACACTTTATTTTTTAAATATTATTGCTATTTTTTAAATATTATTGCTTTGGATTTCATTTACTTAATTTTTAGTAAAAAAAAACTCTGATCCAATATTGCCTGTTTATTTACATGGTATCAGTGTAGAAAAATACTAAACCACTCCTCCATACGTCATCAGTTTGACTTGTTTAAGCTACCCTGAAATGTGAAATGCCGTGGAAACTCAACCACACACTTCTACAGGAACCAATAGTTCAAGAAACTAGAGGTTTCAGGAACCCAAAGTTCCTAAACTTTTGGAGGAAAGGGTTTACCTCACTCTTAGCTCCACAACCAGTAGCTCTCTCTCTATTTTCATGTTAGCATTTAAGCTAGCGAGCTGGTGCCAGTCAGTTTGTGAGTTGATGAAAGTGCAGTTATCAATTAGTTTAAAAAAAATAAATAAAAATGTACCGTATTTTCCGCGCTAAAAGGCTCACCTAAAAACCTCCAATTTTGTCAAAAGCTGACAGTGCGCCCTATAATCCGGTGCGCCTTATATATGGACCAATATTGAGCCTCCAACAGGTAAAAGTTTCAATCAATCAAACAATCGCAACTACGGTAAGCAGCCGCCGACTTCATTTTCCCCTGTCTTCATTTTCCCCCGTAGAAGAAGCTGGGATGTATGACTGCGCGAGGCGTGCCGTTTCATTTTCATTTGTTTGTTTACGTAAAGACCCCAAAATGGCTCCTATTAAGAGAAACGCTTACGACGCAGAGTTTAAACTTAAGACGATCAGTCACGCAGTAGAACATGGGAATAGAGCAGCAGTGACACTGACTCGATTAATGACGACTTCGACGAGACGGAGCCGGGCATGTTGGATGACGTATCCACCCAACTGTTTAATTCGGACACTGAAGAAGAAGAATTCGAGGGATTTGTGAATGGGGAATAACTTCATAAAGTGAGCTTTACATGTTTATTTTGTGTGTTGTGTGACATTAACGTTTGAGCAACGTTGAGTTATTGATATATAGTTATTAAGGCTGAAACGACGCGTCGACATAGTCGACGTCATCGGTTACGTAAATACGTCGACGCCGTTTTTGTGCGTTGACGCGTCGCATATTTACGTCACACTACCGTCATGGCGAAGCGCAAAGCAGACGATCAAAGCAGACGATCAAAGCAGACGATCAAAGCAGACGATCAAAGCAGACGATCAAAGCAGACGGTGCGAGCGAGGGGGGAAAAGCATGCCAAAAGTGGTCAAAAGTGTGGGAGTATTTCAATACACGGCCTAATAATGTTGTTGTATGCACACTGTGTCGAGCGAAAATGGCCAATCATAGCAGCACAACGGCTATGAACGAACATTTGAAAAGAAAACCATCAACTAGTCAATCGTCCGCGCGAGCATACGTTGTCATCATTACACAAAAACATGAATGTGTCATTTGTATCTGCTAGGGGTGTAACGGTACGTGTTTTGTATTGAACCGTTTCGGTACGGGGCTTTCGGTTCGGTACGGGGGTGTACCGAACGAGTTTCTAAGCTAAAGCTAAAGTCTTAACAAGCTGCTTTGCTCCTACTGCCTCTGTCTCAGCACGCAGCATTGTCCCACCCACACAACCATCTGATTGGTACACACATAGCATTACCAGCCAATCAGCAGTGCGTATTCAGAGCGTTACCAGCCAATCAGCAGTGTGTATTCAGAGCGCATGTAGTCAGCGCTTCAGCGTGGAGCAGATAGGTGTTTAGCAGGTGAGCATCAGGCAGCGGACTCTCCCCAAATGATAATAAACACCTCCCAGTCAACTACTAGTAACATCACATTGAGCCCGTTGACCTTCTAGAAATATAAACTGCAGCTCAGCTCACTCGCAGTCCTGGCTTGAGGTGAAGGCTAATTAGCTCTCAGTTCCAGCCACATCGACCCCTTTTGAGCGCCTATTTTCAGCTGCTGGGAATATTGTAAACATGAAAAGAACCAGAGCATGTACACATGCTAACCTTTCTTCATTACAACTGTTAGTCACTCACTGGAATGAGTAGAATTGGTTATTGTGTACTGTGTTGGACTGGATGTTTATTTTGCACATTTTAAAAGCAATACTTAATGTTTACAGTGCTCCAGAATGTTTAGATTGGCACTTTTTTGTATTGGATGTTTATCTTTATTTTTGCACATTTTAGCAAATAAGCATTACTTTCACTTTTGTTGAAATGTTTACACTGTTGTTACAGAATATTTCGTTTTGCACTTTTTTGTATTGGATGTTTATCTTTATTTTTGCACATTTTAAAACAAAATAAGCAATACTTTTACTTTTGAAATGCTTATACTATTGCAGAATATTAAGATTTGCACTGGATGTTGACTTTTATATTTGCACATTAAAAAGCAAATAAGCTACTTTTAATATTGTTAAATGTTAAAAGTTTTAAATGTTTACATTGTTACAGAATATTTAGTCATGTTGTTGTCAATGTTGACTGAGTGGCCATACTTCTTTTTTTTTGTAAATAAAAGCCATGCCTTTTGAAAAAACGGGCCTACATTTATTTTTTCATCTTCATTTTGAATAAAAAAATAATCGGTAAAAGGAAAAATAATCTATAGATTAACCGATTAATTAAAAAAATAATCTATAGATTAATCGATAGAAAAATAATCGTTAGCTGCAGCCTTAATAGTTATTGCTTTGAACTATTTCGAGTGTTACTATATTGTGATTGCACTAACGTTTGATTTACCGTAACAGTATCACTGTTTTTTACGTGTTTATTGAATCAGGGAAAAGTACCCCTCCACTATGTGATATAAATGTTGCACTACATGTTATACCTTGCTGTTGTTAAAAGATAAACTAAACACCACGTCACTGACTTTACCTAGGGGAAAATAATAAAACAGCTGTTTATTCATTTTGGGAGTGAACAGAGTTGTCAGAACGCTGGTTTGTAATCTATTAATAAAGTTTGACTGACCTGACTGTTTTGTTGACATTCCCTTTAGCGCAGCTCCATCTAATGGATGCATAACGTAACCCCAGCCTCTACTGTAGCGTCTATTCTATGCGCCTTATAATGCGGTGCGCCTTATATATGAACAAAGTTTTAAAATATGCCATTCATTGAAGGTGCGCCTTATATATGAACAAAGTTTTAAAATATGCCATTCATTGAAGGTGCGCCTTATAATCCGGTGCGCCCTATAGTGCGGAAAATATGGTAATCTAATACGGCAATACTAACCATTGGGAGTTTTACAGCGGTTATTACCGTTTCTCTTAAATCCCTTGGCCATATTATGGTTTCATCTTGTTCACTTCTTTGAAGCCAAATAATTCCCCACACAGGGACATTTGGCTTTGCGATCATATTTTTGCTCTCTCGCGGTGCTTCTCACTAGTGGGGCTCTCTCCGCACATCTTTTGTGTGTAAACTAGCTGACCCGCCTCCACCCACAGAGACAAAGATTGTTGATGGCTGACAAGAGGGTTCCCTTAACTTTTAACACTGCTGTTGTATAAGCACACAGAGCAATGCAGAGGGAACCCTCTTGCATCCTGTTTGAAAGCGACGAAGTAAAAAAACACAACGTCACAATTTATCGATTCGAGCAGAGTTATCACATTTTATCGTTCTCTTAATTGATTTATTGACTATTGGCTCAGGCCTGCTTTTGAGTCTAGAATTTTATGGCCTAGAAAATCCCTTCACTATTCATGTCAACGTTGACTTAAACGTGCACATTTTGGCAATAAAAACCTGGTTGCCTAAGACTTGTGACATACATAAGTGTGTTCCTCTGCACTGATTTCATGAACCCTGGGGGTTAAGTCACTCCGTCTTTAAAACCTAGTGATGCTTTGATTTCTAACTTTAATTGAGGGTCCTTGAACACACCACAGTTGTGTGCAATGAGATGCATAATTGAAACTTGTACATAACTTTCTCCTATAACGGCCACAGATAGATTTATAGTATTTCTACCTTTATCCTTGCTCCAAAATTCTGTTGCTGTGTGTGTATGCCTAAAAGTGACCTCAGATGATGTTCCGGCGTTTGTGTTGAGTGAAGTATTCCATGCTGGGTTTGTCGCTATCCAGGTAAAATGTTTTGATAGGAGTAGGTAGCCTTAGACATTCTTAATTTGACTCAAGCAACCTTATCATTGAACTTACATTTATATTAATTGTATACTAACATTTAGGACTTAATTTTTAATAATTTACATATTTAAATGACAGAAAAAAATCCTAAAGCTTTACAGCTCAGGGTCCCTCCTGTGTTTAGGGCCTTGTTACAACATCCCCACCCCTCCACTAAGCTGCAGTCAGTCCTCGCACCTATAGCGCAGTGTTTCCTAACCATTTTTGGGCCGCCAAAAAATTTCTTTTTTTCCAGCTGTGTTCCGTATGGGCCATAGCGGTACTTAGTTGTAATACATTTTCCTCCCACTCATGGCAGTAATGACAATATCAAACAAACAGAAGTCTTTAGCAAAAGTCATTGAGAAGTTTCTTAGGCGCAAAAATTATGACTAAAATGGTTAAATTGTATTACCATTTGCACTTAAAAAAAATGTTTTGTCAGTTTATTTTAGAAACAGTTTTTAGGGAAAAAAAAAAATTCAGCACTGGGTAATTGTATGTGAATGTATTTTTCATTAGTTTTGAGTCACTTCTTTGCAGTATATTTGATTAGTATTTAATTTTGTAATCAGTCTGACCTAACCCAGCAAGCACAATACTTTTTTTTATAGCCTTTATTTAACCAGGTAAAATCCCATTGAGATCAAAAATCTCTTTTCCAAGGGAGACCTGGCCAAGAGGGCCATTGATACAACATTGATTATACATACATGCCCTTTGAAACAACGTTGCAGAATAACTGTATTTGTAAATTGAAACAACGTTGGTGTCCAACGTTGGATCCATGTTGTTGGTTGGGAAATGACCAAATTTCAATGGTCAAATCAACGTCACAACCTGACATTAAATAAATGTCAAAAAGCATGTTGTTTCAAAGTTGTGTTTGTGTTGTAAAATATTGGTTGGAAAATGACCAAAAAGTCAATGGTCAAATCAACATCAGAACTCAACATTGATTACATGTCATCAAAAACCATGTTGTTCCAACGTTATGTTTGAGTTGGTCAACGTCATGACCTAATCCAACAAGTTCTCAGCGTTGTTTTAATGTTTTGTGCCTGCTGGGAAGCCTTGATAATATTTGTGACTAGCTGCATTTCCATTGCTTAACATTTTTCGCAAAACAAGAGCGATATTTCTAAAATTTCAACAAAGTTGATTTCATGAACAGAAATTCTGACAACAACCGACAATGAACCTAGGTAGTGCTTAGGTAGTAATACACAAAAGCACGTACCGTATTTTTCGGACTATAAGTCACAGTTTATTTTCATAGTTTGGCCGGGGGCGCGACTTATACTCAGGAGCGAATTATGTGTGAAATTATTAACACATTACCGTAAAATATCAAATAATATCATTTAGCTCATTCACGTTAGAGACTAGACCAGGGGTGGGCAATTAATTTTTACCGGGGGCCGCATGAGCAACCTGAGCACTGCTGGGGGGCCACACTGACAATATTTCAATTAAATTTTGCTCAAATTATTTTTGATATACCGTAAAATAGATAATAATAATAATAATATTTTCATTTAACCTAACTTATCTTTATACAAAAGCAGATGGCTTTTGATGGTTTTATTTTTAACACTTTCTTACACAACACTTCCTGATGTATATTACAATACAAAAATTTCAATTTCTGTCACTTTATCCTGCATCCTCTTTGTTGTAAAACCTTTATTTAACCAGATAAGAAAACATTGTGAACGTAGCACGCCTGTAAGGTGATTGGCGAAGAAGGAGGAAGCGTTGCTGTTGCGGAAATGAGGAGTGAGGATTGGTTTTCCTTTTGGAAAGAACGAGATAAGTTGAGCTGTGTTAGTATAGCATGCTCAATAAAAGTTTAAAAAGTGCATCAGACTTGGTGTGCACTTCTTCTGGACGCTACAATTGATGTCAGAAGTGGGATGAAATGCCTCCCAGTTCGCCTTGCCATCAAACCTGGGAGTCTTCATTGAGGGCGGAATTCCCCCCGTGGCAAGCAGCGTGGCTGCACCTGTAAACACTCTCTCTCTCTCTCTCTCTCTGTCTCTCTCTCTGTCTCTCTTTGCGGCGAGCTCCTCACGTGGCACGTACCTCCCGATGACGTAGCACACAAACAGTGCAGTATGCGCAAAGTTTTACTTCTGCCACCAATTGTAGCGTCCACAAGAAGTGCACATCAAGTCTGACGCTCTTTTTAAACTTTTATTGAGCAAGCTATACTAACACAGCTCAACATATCTCGTTCCTTCCACACGCACGTCTCCTCACTCCTCATTTACGCAACTCAAGAAGACAACATCTACTTCAGCAGGTCGTTACACTATATTCTTTAAACACAGCAACGTGTGTACCACAAATAAGCACACAGCTTTACCTTTACTTGTCTTGTTGAAAACACGCCATTCGTCATCAACTTTTCTCTTTTTAGTCGCTGTGCGCCTTCCCTCACAGGACATACGCACAATAACACTTTTCAAAATAAAAGCAGCACAGTTGTATTGCACGCACGACAAAGATGTTTTTTTACATTTATTTTGTAATTTGAGATTGCCGCTGCGCGCACGAGCATACGTCCACACGGAAGTAATACAAATAACGCTTTTCAAAACAAAAGCAGCACCGTTGTATTGCACACTCGAAATAGATGCTTTTTAAAATTTATTTTGTAATTTATAATTGGCCTCACGCGGGCCGGACAGGGACGTACAAAGGGCCGGATGCGGCCCGCGGGCCGCACAATGCCCAGGTCTGGACTAGACGTATACGATTTCATGGGATTTAGCGATTAGGAGTGACAGATTGTTTGGTAAACGTATAGCATGTTCTATATGTTATAGTTATTTGAATGACTCTTTCCATAATATGTTACGTTAACATACCAGGCACGTTCTCAGTTGGTTATTTATGAGTCATATAACGTACACTCATTCAGCCTGTTGTTCACTATTCTTTATTTATTTTAAATTGCCTTTCAAATGTCTATTCTTGGTGTTGGGTTTTATCAAATAAATTTCCCCCAAAAATGCGACTTATACTCCAGTGCGGCTTATTTATGTTTTTTTCCTTCTTTATTATGCATTTTTGGCCAGTGCGATTTATACTCCGGAGCGATTTACAGTCTGAAAAATATGGTATTCTGTGTCTTACCTGACACCCTTGCTCCACACGGCCTTGTTGAGGCGAGTGTCAATGCGGACATCAGGGGTTCCCATCTCCTTCATGGCAAAGTTGCGGATCTCTTTGATGGCGCGGGGAGCCCTCCTCTTGAAACCTCTTCATAAAGAACAAAAGTGCTTATTAAATTATGATAAAGCTTAACAACTTCCATATTTGTCCAAAAGGCATAGATATGCTTGTTGACAAGACACTCACACTCCATGGATGCGCTTGTGGACATTGATGGTGTACTCTCTGGTCACCACCTCGTTGATGGCTGAACGCCCTTTTTTCTTTTCACCTTTCTTGGTGGGGGCCATCTATTGATGACATGCACACACTTAAAATTCAAACTTTGGAAATGTAAGCCACCAACTCCTGGCTTGACAACTGCTGTGGATAAATAGGATAGACCACGTCGCAGCTACTCAAGCTTCTTCTGACTTTGACATGAACAAGTAACAAATACTATGCACTTGTTTTAGATAGTCGTTACAGTTAAGCACACACACGTTTAAAGTGATTACATTAATTCAAATATCAACGGAGACGGGTGCTAAGCTAACGAGCTATCGGTCGACCCACGGTTTCATTGGAGCACCATGTATCTTCTTTAACAATAATCCTACCGCCCAAAACTATTCTAAACAGCTCATTACAACATTTGTACATGCAAGCGTAGTTGATGTGGGATCAGTTTAGGTATTTCAAACGTAGGATGGCGGTAGATTATAGAAAAACATTTTCCGACAAAAGCACTCACCGTAGCTCTAAGTTGAGGCGGAAGTCGGAAGGACGGTACGAACGGCGAGCATTGTGGGTAAAGGAAACAGGTCCGTCATTTTAAGATGTTCGTCAGAAACAATTAGACCTAGGTCTGTTCCAGGCTGAAAAAATACACAAAAAATATTAAGACGTGTAAAAATGTGCATATTTTAAAGTTTACGCAGTAAAGTGTATATTATACGTGTAAATGTATTAATTATGATCCAGGCAGTGGCTGAGAAGGTAGAGAAAGTTGTACAGTAACAGGTGGTTATGGGTCTAGAATTGCTATTATATGATAAATCAAGTAAATGAATAGACGAGTAACGAATTAAATATATTAATAGTGGTTGTCATAGTTAATGTACAATTCACATAATGACATGAATACGATTATCACGTTTCATCACATTTACTGTTTTTAAATCTTCTCTTATAACATACCATGCACAAATTGCAGAAATAAAAAAATAAAAATAAAAATCACAAAAAAAGGCGTCGCCCATCCATTGATGCTCAGCTCCCCTGCACTCCAAACCGGATCCGTTCCTTGTGCGCTGTACTGTACCTCATGAGGATGGGTTAAAAAATGCAGAAAACAAATGTTGCTGTACATATATGACGTATAAGGGTGTATCTTTTATTCATAAAATAAACAGTACTGTAAATTCTGCTGTTAAAAGTCCAACAAACTAAACTTTTTACCACACACAATGTGAATATTGTATAGCAAATCCAAAAAACCTTTGCAAAAAGCGGTCATTTTATTTGAAAAATATCTATATAATTGTCAACAGGGAACAGAGTTGCAATAAATTCAGTTTACCCGTCAATTGGAAGGTGTAAACACTCTGATCATTTATCTTTTTTTTTTTTTTTAAAGTGCAAATTCCATATTGACTAAACAAAAATAAACTGGAAAGCTTGGAATGCAACACAAATACCTTTAGTATCACAAGAGAAGTGTCTACAATGTCAATGAATTCAAGATTGCATCATGTGGAATCCAGGACTTAAGTTCACATTGTTATTGTTCTGTTAAGACAGTTGAGAGGGAGTATTGATGCAGCTGGTCCATTGCATTTGAGCTGCAGCATTGACTAATAGTTCACCAATTCAGGGTCCACTTATCCAGCTATGGTGTCACCATAGTTATGGTACTCAGAATTCTACAGTATAAGCACAGACATCAGTTCAAAGCTTGGACTTACTGTACTGCCAAAGCAAATCCTACTATCTAACATTGAAATTACAACCGAAAAAGGAAACCGTGCTGAAATTCGAGCAACATTTAGTAACATCCTGGCAAAACATGTCTGAGTAGCTGGACTGCACCTGCACGCAATAATTGAGTAACTTGTCAGACGTCACATGTCACACTTGAAGGCTGAACTTTCATACAGAGCAAGACCCGGGCGTAAAAAGGTAAACTAGTGGTGATGCACACTTAAACAAGATGCCTCATAGACAAGATGAAACAAAATTGTTATAAAAACATCTCTGAAAATAAATCATTTTGAATGGGTTTAAGATTTATTTTGGCTGCAGATTGTGTGATCAGTTACATTATATTGTTACTGAAAAGTAATGTTTGTAATGCCAAATAAAAGTTGCAAAGACAAAACATGTCATCTATTACAACGCTATTACAATTATTTTGACAATGGATCTAATGTTTTCTACAAGAAGCCACTTTCTGTAAGAAATGTACGAAAATAGGACACTGATTTAAGGCAAATTACTGACAATAAAAATCAAAATAAGCTTTAAAAATCTTGTAAATGTATTTTTTAAAGGTTAATGACAAGCCTTCCTCTGAGCTGGAAGGTCCAGTATTCCACGGCACAGAAAACGTGCAAAACCTTTTAAACGTAAATAATGATTCACAACATTTCTGTGTTTATTTCCTACTAAAAAAAACGGGTGTCTGTGATGAAACGAGAAAGTTAGGGAGAAGTTGGGGCTCACAAGCAATTATGTTCATGCGTTTCCCTCCTAAAACCTCTTTCTTCATCTCAGGACACGCAAACTTTTGGCTGTGCCGCAACTGGCGGTGTTGGCAAACTCGGTTCAGCAGCCGGATCCGAGCCACTGTCTGACCTTATTGGAGCAGACATCTGTCCAGCCACGGTTTTCCTAAAAAGACGCATGCCCATTTGCAGCAGCTCACTGTCCACCACAGGGTTCACAGGATACTGTTTGGTGAGGCCCTAAAAGGAGAGGAGAGTTATCAGATGCACAACACGGCCCAGATAAGCACTTATATACAGTGGTACCTCTATTTTAGTACAACGCACTTTCCCTAGGATTCGGTTTTCGACAAAAATTCTCGTCAAATGTTATTCCCGGTTTCCGTCAATGGGGTTACTATTTTCTCATTTATAAATTACATTACTCGCGCTAAACAATTCCAAAGGGTTAAATTATAAGGTTCAAGCAAAATTGGGCGTGAATGCCTCTGTCCATGGGGGTTTTGCAGTCTGGCTACATTGTGGCGCTACCGCGAAGTCAACATATTTGTTTAAACATTAAGTAAAGCTCTCAACCTGAGGGGGAGGCGCACCACACCCTCAGATTTAGGCTACAAGAAAACAGAAAAAAAAAGGATAATGTATTATTTTTATTGAATCGTGGCATGTGCAGAATACACTGACGTGACATGCAGTGACAAATGCTACTAAAATCAGCTTTATTTAATGCAGAGTCTATGTGTGAAGGTGTACCTATTGTGACCGGGTGAATCTATATAATGTTTATGAAGTGTATTTTCAACCACGTGCAGAAAAAAAACCTTGCGGTGACGACTTCTAAATGTATATTTAAACTGTACATTTAATAAAAATAAATGATGATACGTAACATTATAAAGCTTACTGTGGAGCAAAATTGAAAGAAAATGTACACAAAAGCATATTCAATACGTATCATCTAGTCCTGTGGTCTGCAACTTGCAGCTCTTCTGCCTCCTTGTTGCGGCTCCCTCAGATTTTTTCTAACCCCGGAGTGAGAAAAGTTTAAAAAAAAAAGTTCTATAAGTTCCGATTGTCTGTGAGGCCATAAATTCCCACTGGCTGAGTTCTGAGGCGGAAGGAATAATAATAATAATGGATTAGATTTTATATCGCGCTTTTCTATTATTAGAAACTCAAAGCGCTCACAGAGAAGTGGGAACCTATCATTCATTCACACCTGGTGGTGGTAAGCTACATTTGTAGCCACAGCTGCCCTGGGGTAGACTGACGGAAGCGAGGCTGCCAGTTTGCGCCTACGGCCCCTCCGACCACCACCTATCACTCATTCATCATTCATTCACCAGTGTGAGCGGCACCGGGGGCAAGGGTGAAGTGTCCTGCCCAAGGACACAACGGAAGCGATTTGGATGTCAAGAGGCGGGGAACGAACCTGCAACCCTCAGGTAGACGTTAGATAGAACACCTTTGGGATGAATTAGAACGGAGACTGAGAGCCAGGACTTCTCGACCAACATCAGTGTGTGACCTCACCAATGCGCTTTTGGAAGAATGGTCGAAAATTCCTATAAACGCACTCCGCAACCTTGTGGACAGCACTCCGCAACCTTGTGGACAGCCTTCCAAGAAGAGTTGAAGCTGTAATAGCTGCAAAAGGTGGGCCGAGATCATATTGAACCCTATGGGTTAGGAATGGGATGGCACTTCAAGTTCATATGTGAGTCAAGGCAGGTGGCCAAATACTTTTGGCAATATAGTGTATTAACAGACTCCAACCTTGAAGCCTTATATCAGTTTGGAAGGAGATCTGATCATTTAAAGTGAAGTAATGACAGTTTAATTGGTGATGGCGAGGAGCAGTTTTTACGGGCAGGCTCCCCCCACCACGAATAGGCACCAATATGTACGGACCCATCTGGCATCTCAGAATGTCATCATCCTCATTCGTACCAATTTCGATCAAGATCGGAATTTGTGGAGCCGTGTTATAAATGTGGCAAGTTTTGTGGCGAACCATCAGATCAAAGTTTGGCACCATGCCGCGCACACGTCCTACGGCGTGGAAAAAAAATCCTGCACGTAAAAGAGACTGGAAGCATGTGTGTTCTGTTTAGCTTCTCGATTGTTGCAACCTCTTGGGTAAGCTAACCATGATTACTTGCTAAAAAAGAAAAGAGAACAGGAAAAAGCTTAAATTCACATTGGCAGATTGCTTTTCCTGTAAAATAAAACATTAAAAAGATGAAAACTTTTTAAAGTTTTGTAAACTGGGTTGCGTTTTGCGACTCTATACTATTTTTCTTTAGTGGAAGAGGCGCAAAATGTCTCTTGATAGTGAAGGTAGAAGACCCCTGACCTCGACCAATGGGAAGTTTTAAAGTACCAGTAGAGTGGAAAAAAAAGTTGCCTCTAAAATTTAAGCTACTATCATATACTGATGTATGACACCAAAATACTTACAAAGTTTGCGAATAAATAGATTTGATCGAAATAGCATCAATCTCACGAATATTCCCAAGCCATTTTGAGAGATGATGAGCTAGCCAGTCATGTGACGTAGGAGTAGGAACCACAGATCCCTTCTCTACCAACAACAATGCAAATCATGCAGACTTTGTGGTAGCCAAAAATGATTACTTTTGGACAAATGATGGTCCAGAAACTTATATTGTTGATCCTGTATTTAGGAGGATGAGCTACAAGTTTTAAAAGCTCTGCTAAACAGATCCAGCTTTAGTGAAACACTAAGCTAAGTGCTAAACAAGAAATACAAACTACCAACATAATAAAACAATCACTTACTGTACAATGTTGGCTCTCACTGCGGCGACGACTGATAGGATGTTTATAGCTTCCCGTTTACATGAATAATTAATTTTAATCCACACAAAGGGTTAAAAAAGTTTGTCTCCATCGTCGGGTGTAAATTGAATGTCACAAACGTGCAACTTCTAGATTCAAGGCTAAATCTTCCTATTATCTAAATGAGAGGCATGACTTATAATCAAGAATAACTTTGACGAGCCGATCGGCAGCAAACAAGACATTGCTGCCGTGCTGCATAAGCTTCTTCTTCTTTACAGTTTTACGGCAGTTTGAATGGTTCACATTTGCGGTACGTGATGAGAGACAGCGTTTGATTGACTTAGAGGTTGCCCCTCCACCCCGGCGTCTGAGAAGTGTTCCCCACAGCTGGAGAAACGCGAACCCGGGAAGATCGCAAGTTTTCGGGAAAAAGCAGGTATGCCTATTTTTTTGTAAAAAAAAGAAAAAAAAAGGCTTAATTTTTATAATTGATGGTTGCAGAATTGCACAATGTACATTCTATTACTTGCTTGTGTTCTTCACTGAATTACATAGTTTTACTTCAAAGTCCTCAACTCATACATTTTTTTAAATTAAAAAAATAGGTTAATTTCATGTTATTGAACAATTCTTGTTAAATTGTTACAGAATCACTTATATTGTAATCTGTTTAATAATAAATAAATATTTATTGGATTATCATTTTGTTCAAAACCAATATTTTTTTCTGGAGAACCTCTGGCACCCCTTTGAGGCCGTGTGCCTCCTTAAGGGAACCTTTTATGCAAAACCAACTTTTCTTACCTATTGGTTCCTGATTTTGTGTATTTGGGCTCCGCATACAGTAGGTAAGGTTGTATTTTTGCCTCATTCGTGCATGTGACCGAAGCATGAAGTAGTGGGACTCTCCAGGACTAGCTACAATGTGCTCAAACAACCACTAGGTAGCATCTGTGAGCAGATAATACTATATAACCTCTCTCTATTCCGGACTTACCGGTATTAGTCTTATCAGGTTTGTAGTGCATTCTTCACTCACGCTTAATGTAAAGAATCAGGCAAAAATATAGCCTTACCTACTGTAAATCCCATAAATTTGAAATCAAACCACGGGGGCATGGTGGAAATATTTATAAAACAATCTTGCCTTCCCTTATACTGTTTGGAATTTGCCTAATTTGTGACATTTTTCCCAAGTGTGAAGTCAGCGGATATCTCCATATATGGTAGAGATTTACCCAAAGATCTTTGCGCAAGTCCGCAATTGTAGTCTGACGATGTAGTCAATAATATCCTTATGTTTCACTATCTTCTTGTTGCGGGGCAGACTGGCTCGTACATGCACATGTATTCTCCGGTGGGGCCATTTCTAATATTAATTTCCATGTGGTTCAAACTTATATCTGTCAGTAGACTTGCTCTGAAAATGTAAAAACTACAACATGGCTGACGGAGAGAGGACGCTGTCGAAGTCGAAGACGGTTAGAAAGCTGCTTGAAGATGGCCTGTAAAACAACCTATGCAACATTTTGAACAAATAACCACCATTACATGTTATGTAAACTAAAAGGAAGTGTTTTATATGTAGAAACAATATGTGATTTTACATCTTTAAAACACTTCCTAACATGTTATGGTGGTGCTTCAGTCAAATATTTGCATAGATTATGTTTTACTGACTGGCTCTTCAGATTGCGCCGTATTGTGGTGAAAGTCCTCCTCTAGGCCTTTGACTGCGTCTCCATTCATTAGCCATTTTGTATTTTTTGCGCTTCCATATCGAGTCTATTAACAGATATAAGCTAGAACTATAAACTACTTTGTATTAGCATGCATGTGCATATACGAGCCGTCTGCCCCACAACAAGAGGATAGAATATTTCTTGACTACAACTTTAAATAAAAATGGTGGACTTTGGTAAACCTCTACCATGTTTGGAAATATCCACTGACGTAACTAAAGAGAAATACGTCACTTAATTCTCAAATTCTAAAAGGCATGTTTGGAGAAAGTTTAAAATCAGGCAATGTTGTTTCATAAATGTATCTGCCATGCCTACATGGTTTGATTTAACATTTTTGGGACTTATGGGGATCCCAAATACAAAAAAAAAAAAAAGTACTAACAGATAAGAAACGGTTTGGCATAATAGCTTGATGCTTATCGACCTGAGAATCGATAAGAAAATTGAAGAACCAAAATTGTTCAACAGAATCTAAAATTTAAATGGTAAAAAAACATACTAGTTTTAATGCTTAGTTTTTGTATAGTCAAACGTTGCTCATAACAAAACTGTATTATTACGCTTAATTAAGAGCGCAAAAAAAAAAAAACAGTTAAGTGACTCAGTCTGTGCTTTTTTTAATTGTGTATGACTGCAAAGAATATTACGAGGACCAGCACTTTGATAAAGGTGAGAAACACTAATGAATAAAGAGAGAACTCATACGAAGGTGTTCTCCATTACCTTCCTCCTTCTCCCATCTCCAACAAGAGTCTTCAATAAGCTAAAAGTGATGTTAAATGTTCATTTTTAGTAAAAATTTTTACATGTAAAACTATAATTACTCTCTATAAAAAGTGTTTTGTGTTAATATTTTTGGCTGTCTGGAATGAATTCATTGGATTTCCATTATGAGAAAAATTGCTTTGGTTTTTGCATGATTCTATGTTTGTTTGACCTTTTAGAAGTGAACTGAAAAGCGAGGTGCCACTGTATATTTAACTACCTGAAAGATATTTACCTTGTCATTTTTTAACAGCTGCCTGCGGATGGCAAAGTCCCTGCGGGCACACAGAGCCTTGCAGCAGGGTCCCAAGTTGCTGAGTAGACCTGCCCTTTCTACACGTCTGTTCAGGGCGGCCATGTTTAAGGCGCCGAGGTCGTGCTCGAACAGCTTGTCGACATCTAGAAAAGGGTTTCAGAGTAGGTTTGTGTGAAATTTTACAACCATAAAGGCAAAAATACAAATAAATCAGCAAAACAAATCTGATGTGATTATGTTTTCCCAATCTAATTAATGATGGTTCAATATATGGATTCTTGCCATTTATACGGGAACATACAAATCAAACCTAAGGCAATGAAAACATAACCTCTTTGGAGGCAGTAAAAAAAAAAACAATCTCACCTTTAGGGTCATCCAGCTCTGCCTTACAGACTTCTTTGACCTTCTCGAGGAGTTGAGGCCCAGCGAGTCTCTTGGAGACCCCTGCCCTGAGAAGGACAGCCCCTGGGGTGAAACGCAGCAATGCTGCCCCGGCAGCTCTGGGTTCCTGTTTCTGTCTGGGCATCAGGCTAGACCAGTCCACATCAGTGACATCCAGAGGGCCTGTTGACACAAGGCAGGGGTGTGGGCTAAGGCCGTGACAGTTCTAATACATTTGACATATAATCAAATAATAACACATATACAGCAGCTGCATGTCACAGTTGTCACTTGCTCAAAATAAACATTTTCTAACCAATAAATATGCACATTACCGTTAGTGGTTTGAAAGAACAGATTAAAACACAAAAAAGTCTACATTCCTCACAATTAAAAATTTTATTGAATCCAGATTGTCGTTTGGGATGTATGAAGTTCATGATGTAACTCACTGCTGTTTCATACACACGAAGAACGGGTGCACATTAGGGAAATATCAGATCGTAAAGTCCGCCCTGCACTGCACGAGACGCCTTTTAGACCACGGTTCTTGTGGCTGCCTGTCCAGGGTAGTAAAAATCCCTTCCCATGACGTAATGTCCAATCACCGTGGCATGCAACTTCATTCAAATGCACCTAGCCTCACTGCTGGGAGTCTTGTTGTGTTGATGGGGAAATTTGGACCTCGATACAGACCCGCAGGCACAGAATATCTATGTGACTGAACTAAGGATGTAACAATATTAAAATGTCATATTATTTTTGTGGCCAAAATGATTACGTTTATCATATATTGTTGAATGTGCTCAAAAAATACTTATACACACTGAAGTCTTGTGACCAAGTTATATATAAAAAAATAACTATAATAAACAGACACCCTTTTAGAAAACCTACTGTTGTGCATGTTTTGTGTTTCTTTTGCTTCACTGATAGTGTTTTAGTCTTAGTATTTTATCTGTTTAATGGCTAAGCTTTTATTGTTTTGAGATTCATTTTAATGAAAAGCGCGTAACATTTATTATCATTTATTTTTCTGTCGGCCGTTATGAAGTCCTACTCTGTTCAGCGGTGTTTGAACACACCATAAAAACACCTCCGTCTTGTATTCCTCCGAGCATAGAATGATCACTCTGATAGATTTATAAAAATTTTCGAATGCATGTGTGTTCTTGTCTTAAAGAAGGACTGTGAATGATAAACGGCACCCAATTTTTGCGTATTTCCAGTATGACTGATCTGATGATATGGTCAGAGTTCAGAAGTGTTCTTCCAGTGACGTCATCCAACCTGGAGTCCACGGAAATTGCCGAAGATGTTTGGAGCGGAATATTCAAAATGGCCGACTGAATTTGTGGCATTTTGTAATGTTTAGACATATTTTGTGGATTGGAAATGCAACTGTATATGGTTTAATTGATACAATGAAACACAATTAAACATAAAAAGTCAACTTGTTTTTCCATTATACTGGTACTTTAAATAACTAATATATACAAACATCTTTATATACAGCCATCAGTTTGCAGGTTCACTATCAAAAACGTTTTTCTACGTATTTATGGTCTGAATTAAGCATTTACAAGGGGGGAACGGCTAAATGAACCTTAAATATCAATACTATATTCGTATTGGCGAGTAGATGAGACCAAACTAATCAGTGTGCACTGTTCAGTATCGAAGCCACTGATTGGCTCAACCTCAGGGAGCATTACTTTATTAATAAACAAGTGTAAAGGTAACTATATGGGTATTATTTAATTTCTAAAAGCTCTCAAAACATTGAAAAATTTTTTAGTAAGTCGTAAACAGATTTGTATAGTCTAGCTATTAAAATATTTGTATTTTCTTATGCTTAATTTTTAACAAATTAACATCCCAATCAGACCCGGAACCAAATTAACAGGAGTAAACAAGGGTCTACTGTACTCCTAAATAGTAATAATAAAGACATTTCTTCCTACCTGCAATTTTCTCTTCATCCTGCTGGTCTTCCTTCTTCTGACTGTCAGCCAGAATTTCATCAAGCTCATCATCACTGATTGGTTCATACTCTTCTCCAACAGATGCCACTGATTGGCTGTCTTCTTTCCCATCATCCTCTCCTATAACACAGCAGCGTACACATTGTCATTAACATGGTCATTTATAGTCGGCTGCAGCATGAACAAACAAAAAACAAAGAAGGGGTGGGAATGGGTGGGTTACCATCGATGCTGTCTATTTGCTCCATCTCTGGCTGCTCGCCCGCCACATGATGACTGTTGCTTGGTTTCTCAGGTTCAGGTGGACTGAAGGCTTCTCTTGGCAGGAGAGGTTCATAGTCACCTCTGTCTTGCCTTATCAGGTCACCTCGCCCCGCAGCTCTGGAGTCAGAGTGGGAGGACAAGTCCAGCATCATCAATCTCTCCCTTTCTCTGTCGCCTCGGTCACGTTCTCTCTCGCGCTCCCGTTCTCGCTCATGCTGCTGAATGAGTCCCTCAGGGAGTAAGCGTTCCCGCTCCCGGACTTCCCTCTCCCTCAGAAGAGGTTCACGGCCAGGACGCAAGAGCAGGGGCTCCCGTCCCCTACTGGGCCAGTCCCTGGATTCGGAGTCCCAGTCTCTCTGCTGTTGAAGAGGTTGCTGGAGTATCAGGCCTGGCTGCTGTTGCCGGACGTCTTTTCGGTCCCGTTCACGATCAAACTGCTCCCTGTCCCGTTCCCGCTCTCGACTGTCGTAGGAGCCGGCACGAGACTGGGGCCTGGCCTGTCTCTCGGAGTCGGGGGAGCTACGCCTGGAACTGTGGCTGCGGGAATCCTGGCGGTCTACAAATCGAAAAAGATCTGTGTTAGGGAAAGTAGGTACTAAGAATGCAACAATTACAGATTTTGACAGTACGATTAAAGTCCGAGTAGTAGGGGTGTAACGGTTATGTAGGTACCGCGGTATTTCGGTTTGCAAAGTCACAATGATGCTGTGACGCATCAAACAAAAACTTGGTGTGTATTTTTTTTCTGCCGCTTTAGCGTTGGGCA
Source organism: Entelurus aequoreus (assembly GCF_033978785.1). Classification (NCBI taxonomy): domain Eukaryota; kingdom Metazoa; phylum Chordata; class Actinopteri; order Syngnathiformes; family Syngnathidae; genus Entelurus; species Entelurus aequoreus. The sequence goes on along the minus strand of NC_084731.1, from coordinate 88,127,714 downwards.
GGTCTGAAAATAAACGACATCTCCCAGAATTCTCTGCGCAGTGCGAACCGGCAAAGTGGGGGCATGGAAAGCAGGAGGTGAAGCGTGTTAGTAGTAGATAAGAAGAATTTTTGTCTTTGGACATTTCATCAAAATCTGTCCAAAACTTTGAATTATTTGCTAACAAACAGACAAACCCTGGCAAAAACAAAACATATTTGGCGGAGGTAACAAAGTCTGCGTTGTGCAAAGAAAAATGCACCACTTTCGTCTCGAGCGTTTCCAAGGCGACACAGCCACCGACAGATTGAATATACGAGTAAACTGAAAAAGTTCTTGATGAATCCTCAGTCCATCCAACCATTTTCCAATGCTTGAAGCCAGCGAAGCCAAACATCAATTTGTGAGGTATTTACATTATTAAGTTAAATTATTAGTGAACCTTTCTTAAAAACTGCATATTCTAGACTGATAAACATGCTTGTCAGAAAGTAAAAGTTAAATGACACTAAAGTGAACATTGTTTTACACTGGATGTTTACATTGTCACTTTAAAGACTAATTAAAACAGTGTTTTTTCAGACAGCAATGTGTTTATATAAGTTTGTATTGGGGTATGCAGTTTGTTAATGAGGAAAGAAGTTAATATCTTTTGTTTTGATGTTAGCATTTAAGCTAGCGCCAGCCAGTCTGACTTTATCAAAGTGCAGTTATCAATCACGTTTTTTCGATAAAAGGGGGCGGCATGGCGAAGTTGGTAGAGTGGCCGGGCCAGCAATCGGAGGGTTGCTGGTTACTGGGGTTCAATCCCCACCTTCTACCATCCTAGTCACGTCCGTTGTGTCCTTGGGCAAGACACTTCACCCTTGCTCCTGATGGCTGCTGGTTAGCGCCTTGCATGGCAGCTCCCGCCATCAGTGTGTGAATGTGTGTGTGAATGGGTGAATGTGGAAATACTGTCAAAGCGCTTTGAGTACCTTGAAGGTAGAAAAGCGCTATACAAGTATAACCCATTTATCATTTATTTATTATAAAACGGTAATATTAACCATTGGGAGTTTTACCAGTGTTGTCATTAATACTGTTTATTGTTAAATCCATAAATCTGAGTAATAATCACAATTATCATGCATTGATTATTTCACCACAAAAATGTATAAAATCTAATTTTTGTTGTTGAGATTTTGATGTGTTATTTATCACTTAACAGCAATCAAATAAAACAGTACAAAACAATAAATATAAGCAAAATGTATTAATAAATAAATATTTGTATTATTATTATAACACTTGTAAGTATTATTGCTATCAAATGTTATCCATGCCTATTTATTTTTTATAATTGATTCCATGCTGTGTTAATAATAACTGGAATGCACATAATTAGATACCATTTTATAGATCGGTAATTCTACAAGCTGCTGATGTTATGTTAGTGTTTTACACTTGCTAAATTAACTTGCACCGACTATAATTTATTCAACACAGGCAGGAAGAAGCACTCTCTAATGTTAAATGGTCACTGAATGAAGCCATTGACAGGAGTACCTGTTGCTGTTTGTTTACACTAACCTCACTCAACACTAAGTTACTGATTGTGACATGTTTATATTTTAATCCTTATCAACTCAATTCTTAAGTAACTTGCCACTACCATAATTTATGTCTTACTTTTACTTTGGCGTGTAAAGCTGCACCATATTGGACTTATACCCATTAGCCGCAACTTTTATTTGGCAGGTTTTGCAAACAGGTGGGCCATCGTCTTCAATAACTCCCTGGTCATTTTTTAAGTACCGGTACCCAAAATGGTCCGACGCTACCGACTTCATCTTTTTTTGGGTGGGAACAGTTCTCTGTTTTCTCATACTGCCATTTTTAAGCAACTAGCGTGTGTCTCTCGATAGGCGAATATAAGCTTTTGCACCGCTAGTGTAGCATTTACATTCTTTGCAGGTTGTTCTGAAAATAAACTATCATAATGTCTGTGTGAGAAAGTTAAAGATAAAGTTCCACTGATAGTCACACTAGGTGTGGTATAATTACTCTCTGCATTTGACCCATCCCCTTGTTCCACCCCCTGGGAGGTGAGGGTGGCCGCGCTCGGGAATCATTTTGGTGATTTAACCCCCAATTCCAACTGTTGGTGCTGAGTGCCAAGCAGGGAGGTAATGGGTCCCATTTTTATAGCCTTTGGAATGACTCGGCCGGGGTTTGAACTCATGACCTACCGATCTCAGGGCAGACACTAACCACAAGGCCACTGAGCAGGTTCTGAAAGACTAAAACAGCCTTTGTGATTAAATAACCGTGACGTTTTTAATGACGGTTTTTAATAGTAAAAACCGGTTAATCGTTGCATCTCTTGCAGGTACACATAACCTTGAGTGTGTCTGACAAGTATACCTGATGAAGTACTGCGGCTTGGCTCGCCTCTCCTCAACTGGTCAATTCTTGATTTCCTCTCGGTTACAGGCGGGTCATTCACTGCCAACCTTTCTCTTTCCCGTTCGCGGTCATGTGCGCTATTGCCTTGAAGGCGGCCCCTGCGGGAGCGCTGTCCTTGGAGGTCGTCACGGGGGGCCGACTCATTGGAGGGCGACCGCGGGCGCCTGGAAGACGTACGGCTCTGGTTGCTCCCCATGCTGCTGCTGCGCGTCTGCTCTGGGAGAGGTTTACGCAGAAGAGGCTGGGACATTAGTGGCTGAGGCGTTAACGTCTGCAGAATCATTGGAGGTTCCTGCAGAAGCAGAGGGGCGATTGTCGGGGGGTTGCATCTGTCTCTTTCACGGCCCATCCTGGGGCCACCAACTCTCCGAAGAGGCTCGGCTGGAACTCGCTCAGCAAGCGCGCAGTCCAATTGTCCTCGATCTGACACCTCTTCATCTGACCAGTCACTGAAGTTGTCCATTTTGGACTGTGGAGTGGGTTCAGTATTGGCTACAGTGCTACGGTGACCTGGTCTCAATGATGGAGGCGGTGTCCGTGGTCCTCTCTTCTTCTTATTATGGGGTTGTTGCACTGAAGAGTCCTCCTCAGATACATCAGAATCTCCTCCATGCGACCGTTTCCTCTTTCGCTCAAGCACTTTCTTCTTTGCTCCTTTCCTTGGTGACTGTATAGATGGAGGTCCAACTGCCGTAATGCTAGCCGGGGGTTCAGGTAGAACTTTGCCAGCAACCACCTCACTTTCATCTTTGCGCCCTTTCTTTAAGGCCTTCCTCAGTGATTTGGTCTTCTTTTTGCTGTCTTCTTGGGGTTGTGACCCGGCAACATCTCTGTCTTTACCCTCAGCGCTAGGAGCCACAGAAACGGGAGGCGGTGTGGGTTCTTGCACGTCTCTGGCACGGCTTCGAGCGTCTGCGTGGACGTCTGACAACTGATCTCCCCGCCGGTCACCTGCTCTGCTGATCTCGCCTCGGGCCTCTTGGTCTTCGTGTCGACTTCGCATGTCCCTTTTGTCTGCAGCTCCTCTGTGCTCCTCATCCTTCCAGTGGCCAGACTTGTCATCAGGTGCGGCAGTCCGCGATGGGGAGCGCAACAGGGGCTCCTGGGGTCTCACCACCTGGCTCAGGATGCGATGCTTCTCTGCACCTGCACATGCAGACGTCACGTGAACTCAGACGTATTTCTAACACATGCAACTTTAAATCCCCATTCCCCAATATGAGTGTGTCCTCTCTAAAATAATTCCCTACTGTCACTTGGAGGCGGACACACGGTGCTGGGGGGAAGGGGCTGTGGGTGGAGCTTGGCCTGTCCTCGGCCAATTGGACGCTCACTTTTCTCATCTGTGCTGTTGTAGCCATCGCTGTCTGCGGGGCTGACGTCGCGCGTCACTCGCTTGGGTGAAGGTCGGGGGCTCGGGCTGCTCTCCAATCTGTGTCTCTTGCGACTGGAGGGAGTAAAAGAGAAAGTTGCTATGAAACATTCATTAAACGCACATTTTGGCAAAACTCGAGACACATGCCTTGTTTTGCGATCGTCCCGCGTTTCTCGAACGGCGCGGTCGTCCCGGGTATCTTCTCTCCTGTCCCGCCTTTCCTCCCTCCCCCTCTCTCGCTCCTCCCATTCCCGTTGCCTCTCACGCTCCCGCTGCTCCCTCTCCCGTTCTCGTTCCTTCCGCTCCCTCTCTCGCTCCTCTCTCTCCCGTTCTCGCTCTCGCTCCTCTCTCTCCCGCTCCCTTTCCCGCTCCCGCTCTCTCTCCCTTTCCCGCTCTCTGGCACGCTCCCTCTCAGCCTCCCTCTCCTTTTCCCTCTCTCGCTCCCTGTCTTTCTCCCGTTCCCGCTCTCTCTCACGATCTCTGGTCCTTTCGTCCCGTCTGTCCTCGCCTCGATCTGTCCTGCGCTCGTCCCTTCTCTCGTCCCTCTCTGATTCCTCCGATCTTCTCTGGTGTCTGTTTGGGGAAGCTGCCCTTTGATCTGGGAAAACAAAGTCAGAATGTTCATCACAAGAAATTCAATAAACAAAGTCTTAGAAGCAACATTTCATGCATATCCAGACATTTTATGGTTACCAAGGTAACAAAATCCACTACTAATTCCTTAAGCACATGAACATTGCAAATACGATTCGATAGGAATGAAAATTAACAGCTTTTTAACCATCAGGGTGTGTGTTACAGTGCAGCTTTGGCAGCATACAGCCTCAAGTCTTCAGACGACGATGCCACAAGCTTGGCACAACTATCTTTGGGCAGTTTTGCTCATTCCTCTTTGCAGCACCTCTTAAGCTGCATCAGGTTGGATGGGAATAGTTAGTTTTCATTCAGGGTGTTTCTGTGCTTTGCTGCATTCATCTTTCCTTCTATCCTGACTAGTCTCCCAGTTCCTGCTGCTGAAAACCATCCGCGCAGCATGATGCTGCCACCGACATGCTTCACTGTAGGGATGGTATTGGCCTGGTGATGAACGGTACCTGATTTCCTCAAACATGACGCCTGGCATTCACGCCAAACGTTTCAATCTTTGTCTCATCAGACCAGAGAACTTTGTTTCTCATGGTCGAAGAGTCTTTCAGATGCATGTTGGGAAACCTTTTACTAAGAAATGGCTTCTGTCTGGCCACTAACATACAGGCCTGATTGGTGGATCGCTGCAGAGATAGTTTTCCTTCTCGAAGGTTGTCCTCTTTCCACAGAGGAATGCTGTAGCTCTGACAGAGTGACCATCACTGTTCTTGGTCACCTCTCTGACTAGACTAAGATGAATGCAGCAATGTACAGAGACATCCTGGATGAAAACCAACGCTCTCTATCCAATCTGATGGGGCTTGAGAGGTGCTGCAAAGAGGAATGGGCAAAACTGCCTAAAAATAGGTGTGCCAAGCTTGTGGCACCGTATTCAAAAAGACTTGAGGCTGTAATTGCTGCCAAAGGTGCATCAACAAAGTATTGAGCAAAAACTGTCAATACTTATTTACATGTGATTTTCTTGTAGTTTTTTTTTGTTTTAATACATTTGCTAAATTAACACACATTTTTACATTGTTATTATTATTCAATTTTGTCTGTAACCTAAAATGTGGAGAAAAGTGAAGCGCTGTTAATACTTACCGGATGCACTATACATATTGTAATTATTAGGAATGAAACACTGGGCTATAATCACTGGTTAAGAGGTGGGAATTTTGCCACACCTTACGATTTGGGTGACGATTCGATTTAAAATCAATTCGATTTAACACCATTCTCGTAGTACATTATTTGGTATATAACTTATAACAAAACCGTTTCAAAACAGGTTACAATAGCTCCTTTTGGCTGCTGACATACAATTTACATTGCAGTATTTTCCTAAAAAAAGTATTTAAAAAAATGTATTCTTAAAATTTTATTTAGAAAAATCACAGAATTGTTGTTATTCTAATAAAAGAAAATAAACTACTTAGGATACAAATACAAATATATTGTGGATTGAAAAATTTGCAATTAATATATTTTAGGCATTAAAGATTTTAAAACTAATCAAATTTAGGCCGATATACTGTTTTATAAGCTATATAGATAGGTTTTGTGCTATTGATGAAAAGTTGTGTAAGACATCACAATAATAGAGAAGTACCGTAATACAAAAACAAGCCCAGAAAAAAAAAGTACTGGCCAAAAACTGTTTCCAGGACGTACTTTGGAGACCCATGGTTTACATAATTTATTTTTAGGAAGTGTGAATGTTGTCTGTCTATCTGTTGGCCCTGTGATGAGGTGGCGACTTGTCCAGGGTGTACCCCACCTTCCGCCCGATTGCAGCTGAGATGGGCTCCAGCACCCCCCGCGACCCAGAAAGGGACAAGCGGTAGAAAATGGATGGATGGATGGGCAACAGTAACCAATGTGAAGTATAATTATTCTATTTCTAGTCAATAAAAGTTCCCTTTTCTTATTCCTTATCTTCATCTACTTAACAATGGCAGCACACTGATCTCATTTTATTCTCTTGTCCACCCATCCATTTCCCTCTCGGGGTTGCGGGGGTGGCTGGAGCCTACCTTTTTATTTATTTGTTTTACGTATTTCACCGTGGTGTTCAAAAACAGAAGACTTTAATGACAGAAGAGGGTCTCCAAGCTCTGGATTCCATTGGCAAGATCGCTCACTATCGCACTGCCGCAAGCCAAAAGCAGGGCTGCACTGTTTCTGTCCGCCTAGATCTGCGCTTCCTCGCTGAATGTCTCGCTTTTTATCCGCACTACCAAGGCTTGTGGGGGTGTGTCGCAATGCCAAATGTACATTTCCTGTCTTTTGCCTGACATATGTACTTGAACTTTGGCAAATCAGTATGCAGACGTCTCCGACTCAAAGGCTATGTTACCAAAAAATCTGAATACAATACGATAAACTGTATTAGGGGTACATGAGATAGGTTCCCGACAAAAAATATAGAAGCATCCTTGAATAAAAAACACAACAAAAAAAAAACAACAGAGTGGTCTTTCAAAACCATAACTTTCTTTGTGGAGGGTAAAAAATAAAAGCAAAAAAAAAAATCCCCCAAAGCTCCCACCTCTGTCACGATTATCTCTGCGGTCTCTTTCACTGTGACCGCCTCTCCTGTCGTATGAAGAGTCTCGGGCCTGCTCTCCTCTCTTGTCTCCATCGTAGCGGTCTCGCTCTGTAACTCTTTCCGAGGCATTGCGGTCCGTGTTCCTCTCTGCGCTGCGTTCACGCGCACCACTGCTTCGAGACTCCCAGTTGTCATGGCCGCTGTCCAGCTGAGACCCCCTAGAGTTCCTGTTTGAGCCTGATGGAAGCAGAATTATTTCAGACTACCTTGTTTTGATTCCTATGACGGTCATGTCTTGCCTTTTTCAGGTATTTCACGTCCCCTCCCTCGTCCGTTTCGCTCATTTCTGGTCTCAGTTCGTCCTTCTCTCCCTCCTTCTTCACGTCCATGAGATCTCCCGTAACTCCTGTCGTCCTGGGCCGCTTCCTCCTTTCTGAGGGTCTCCAATCTTTCCCTCTCCTTTTCCCGCTCTCTCTCCCTGTCCCTCTCTTTTTCACGTTCCCGCTCACGATCCCGACGTTCAAGTGACTCTCGACTTGAGCGGGTTTCTGTCCTGCTCTCTCTTGTTTCCTTCGCATCTCTGCGGTCACGAGGCTCTCTGGTGGCGTCCCGTCCTCGACCGTCTCGTCGCTCTCGGGCTTCCCTGGAATCTCGGTCGTCACGGCTGTCCCGCGCCAAGGCCTGCTCCGTGTCGTAGTCCCTGTCATCACGGTTATTATCCTTCTCTCGCTTGCCTCGGCTCTCTGTTTGACAGACAAAGACAAATGTTTGCATTAGGGCTGCAACTAACGATTAATTTGATAATCGATTAATCTGTTGATTATTACTTCGATTAATCGATTAATAATCGGATAAAAGAGACAAACTACATTTCTATCCTTTCCAGCATTTTATTTTAAAAAAACAGCATACTGACACCATACTTATTTTGATTATTGTTTCTCAGCTGTTTGTAAATGTTGCAGTTGATAAATAAAGATTTATTTAAAAAAAAAAAAAAAAAAAAAATTTTTTTAAAGCCTCTGCGCATGCGCATAACATAGATCCAACGAATCGATGACTAAATTAATCGGCAACTATTTTTATAATCTATTTTAATCGATTAGTTGTTGCAGCCCTAGTTTGCATTAAATGTTTGTTTTGCCACTACAGCAAATTTAAATGTGTCACCTAAAAATTTAGCAATTGTGCAAAAAGTAAAACATAATGTATGTCACTAAGTGCATGTTTCCCTCTAAATGTGGTACAAATAAAAAAGTCGGACCTCGTTTTTGTTGGTAGACCGAATCGCAAAAAAATGAAGCAATTTTCCCAACAAAAAAAATAACGTAAATTTATTTTTCCAATTAATCTGTTCTGGACACCCCAAAATATGAACACAAAATAATTTACAGAGAGTAATTATAATTTTGCAAGCGGAAAACAATTTGGAATGTATATGAATAATTTAAATGGATGAATGAGCATTTAACATAAGTTTTACCTTTAAGCGTCTTGTTGGTGAAAACGGGCAATGAGGTACTTTGCTGCGGGATTTTTTTTAAAATTAAATCGTGTTTCTCATCTTCTTTATCAAAGTGCTGCGGTTCACAACTTTTTTTGGACCCCACGGTGGCTTAATTCGTAGCCTTTCTCAATTAAAAAAAAAGCACAGAGACTAACTGAAGAGTTACACAGTGTGCTTGAACGCCTCATAATGTGAACAGCGCAGGGATCGCAGGGCTCGATGGAGCCTTCCGCGACATGAAAAACTGAAACCAACAAGAGATTGTTCATCGTTCTGTATGCGTTTTATGAACAAATAAACCAGACACATAATAAAGATGATTAAAGGATTCATTGGTCCATCGCATAAACACTAAGCGTTTTTTTTGGGCCACCACTACTCGGGGGGCCACATGATCATGGTCTGGGTCATGTGTAGAGAGAGCATGGACAACCTTGTTTCAAGCCATTTCCTCGATAATTGGTCAAAAGGCACTCAGGTCAATATAGGGCGCCATGTTATGTACCGCCATGTTATGTACCGCCATGTTATGTACCGGTTTGAAGCTGCAGTTTAGCAACACTACACTTCCACATTATACGTTTATTTTAATTGAAGAGTGATTACTGAGTGTTTGCCGTGTAAACATGCCCTGTTGTGCGGCATGGGGATGTGCCACTCGCAAAAAATGTGGAAAGCAATTACATACATTTCCCGAAACCGTAAGTAAAAGCATAGGCATATATAGCGCAGTGAATACAACAAATACATTGGAGGCAGACATCAGTTGACATACTTCACACAAAAGTCATAATTTTTCCATATTTGTTGGTCCAAAGCTAATGAGGATTTAGGTAATGAGGATAATACGTTTTTTTGGGTTATTGAGTATTTTCTGACGTACATTGCGCCGCTGGAAGCGTGTTAAGAGAGCCTGCTGATCACTAAACACTGCATGAATGTATGCATCAAAAACGGCTGCAAAGCTGCCACAAATGTATACTTTGACGACATAAAAGCATGTTTTATTGTAAGTTTATGAGCTGGTGTATATTTACAACTATATTATTATATACTTATAATTTTGGTTTATTTCGTCTGGAAAACTAACATCAGAACGACTTGCAATTGCATGCTTCCGGGCACAGCCGCACACGTCCAAGGTACCAAACATGGCGCCTCTCGTTTAGTTGTCCATACTTTCTCTATACGCGGCTTTGGACTGGGCTTTTGTAAAGATTTGAAGATTTCCGCCGGTTATAAAATCTGATGTTCAAGTTCAGATAAAACCCATTTTGCTGTCAAAGTTCAATAATAAAGTTGTTTGAATCAATTTAGGAATGTGCAACACTAACTACTTCCCTTTGTAAAAAGGCTAAATGTTCATTCCTCCTGTTAGCGACAAATCCACCATGGAACACTTCACTGTTTACTCAGCATAGACGTCATAACGTCATCAAAGCTCACAATTATGCAATCACACACAGCGCCAACATGTGAGAACCAGGACTAGGCGATAGAAGAAAGGTAAAAGTATAATGAATCTATTTGTGGCAGCAACGGACAAAGTTATGGCAAAGTTTAAATTTTGCATCGTATTGCACATAACTGTGGTGTGTTCAAAGTAGGGCTGGGCGATATATCGATATACTTGATATATCGCGGGTTTGTCTTTGTGCGATATAGAAAATGACTATATCGTGATATTCGAGTATACGTTCTCACGCAGTTGCTTTTAGCTGTGGGCATTACACTACAGGCTCTTCTCACTCTTTCCTGTCTCTCCTTCTCACAGAGACATAAAACAACTGCACCTTCTTACATACGTCACATACGTATACGCCCTCGCGGAGCAGAGAGGTAGCGGCATGGGTAACGTTAGCTGTGGTGCGAGTGGCAATGTGAGAGAAAGAAAGTGCAAACCAGGTAACAAATGAAGGAAGAATTAATTCCCAAGAAAAGCAGCAGGGGGTCCATCATCTTGCGGTGGTTTGGCTTCAAGCGGGAATATGTCGAACAGACAACCGTAGTCTACCGTCAAGTGTGGGGCAAAAGCGTTGTTACAAAAAGTAGCACCTACTGCTAATATGTAGCATAATTTGAAAAGTCACCCACTAGAGAATGAGGAGTGCTTGAAACTCCGCATGTCAACATCTCCGTTCGGTGCCACACCAACAAAATGCCGAGGCAACCATTTACACATCAACACCGTTTCAAAAAAATTGTCAACAACAGAAGGCGATAGCGTCCGCAAGAACCTACCACATAGCAAAGGACATACACTATTTGATTTCCTATCATGCAGCTCATCTTTATTTGACAGTTATTGAAATATCTTGTGTGAGATAATGCACAAAAGTGCACATTTTTTGTTTTAAACTATTATAGTGGCGTTCTGTACAAAAAGTGCACTTTAATTTAGTGTTGTTTTGATATGTCATCTTAGTGACATCATGCACAAAAGTGCACTAATAGCTTGTTTTAAAATGTCTCTGACAATCTTGCACTTTCTGTTTTGAAATGACATGTGATTATATACATGAAGTGTTCATTCAAGGCTAAGGCAAAATATGGAGATATATATCGTGTATCGTGACATGGCCTAAAAATATAGAGATAAAAAAAAGGCCATATCGCCCAGCCCTAGTTCAAAGCTCCTTGATTAAAGTTCGAAACAGAAGTGTCGCTCTGCTTTTGAAGACAGGGAAGGCTTAACTCCCAGTAGATGCACTAATAATTATAACAATTGTTTATTATTGTGATAATTATCATCCATTAATTACATCAGGAAAAAAGTTTTTTCCATACAAAATCTTGGAGACATTACAAGTTGTATGTAAAAACTAAAAAAGCTCCTACCATCTCTGTGCTCACGTCTTCGCTCCTGCGCATGCGGACTCCTCTCTCTGTCGCCGCGGCTTCTCTCACGACCTCTCGAGTGGCGGGGACTTGACCTATCAGAGCGCCGGTGGGGTGATGCTGCGTCGTGGGAAGCGGCGGGAGATCGCGAGCGCTGGGACCTCGGCGGCGACGAGGCCGCCGCTGCGGAGCTGCGGTGGTAGGCGGGGGAGGACAAGCGTCTGCGACGAGGCGAGGACGAATGCCGCTGCGGGGAGGAGTCGGAGCGGGAGGAAGGAGAGCGGCGGTGGGGCGGCGTGGGCGTGCGCTGGTGGAGTTGAGGAGATGGAGATCTATAGACACAAAGGCACATTACGTCAATGCCACCGGGTTTCGTCGCAGCAATCGTACCCGGCGTATGTGCTGACCTGCGAGGGGGCGACGCCATTATAGGGACTTTGTGTGAAGACGCTTTGGGTGAAACAGACTTCTTCCTGGTGGAGGGCGACACGCTATCAAACCGCTCCTCTGACGTCACCGAGCGCTTGGCCTTATGGGTACTATCTGATCGATCCCTAGAACATTTTTTTTTTTTAAATAACTGAATAGCAAACATAAAAATACAGTGCAAACTCTACCTGCGCTTTTCCTTTTTGGTTTGTCCTTTATGTTTTTCTGCATCACGCCCCCTGTCTTTTCCCTCCTTCTGCTTCTCCTCGCCCTTCTCTTTGTTTTTGTGCTTGCCTTTGTGCTTCTTTCCGACCACGGGGATGTCCAGAGGCACTGGAGGGGGAGGACTGGGGGTGCGAGGCCCTTTCTTCTTACTGTGGGATCCTTTTGAAGATCTGATGCAAACAAAAGAATATGTCATCACTGTGTCCTCATCTTGTTGACCCGCCCCTGCCTGGGAGAATCGTACTTGGAAATTTCTGTGATGGGCAAGGATGCTAATGCCTTCTTCTCTTTCTTTCCGGACCCCTTGACTCCGCTTTTGTGTTTCGGGGAGCCACTTGACTTCCTGGGTGTAGGGGAGTCTCGGGAGGGTAGCGGCTCAGGGGAGGCCTGAGGGACAGAGATAACGAGCATGAGCGGAAAGGCAGTCTGCAGATGACCAGGACATGTCCACACAGGTGGCGCGGAAGATCTCGCTTTGTACTTTTTGCATGGCCGTAGATCTCGTTTTGGTGGCGGTCTCGTCTTTCTTGGCGACAACCTCTTCTCTCTTCTCCAGATTCTCCTGCTCCAGTTTCATCAGCTCACGTTGAATCTTCTGACGTTTCATCTCGAGGGATAACTCGTAGTCATAGTCGCCAATATCTGAATCTGTAAGTCCGCCAAACATTTCAACTTTCCACAACAGGCAAAATCGAATGTTCCAAATCAAGATCACTTTTACAACTGCGGGAAAAAAAGCTGGCAAACCCTCACGAGTTGTCTCCCACTCTGTGGTTTCTTCTTCGCTGGCTGGGGTACGCTCCTTTGTAATTTTGATATCTTCCTTCTCTCTGTGTCGGCCTCTGGAGGATTCTTTCTTCTATTGGTCGGCAAACAAGACATTTTTTACACTAATGGCTATTAATTAAAAACAATCTGTTATTTACAGTATGTCCGCAAAGCATTCACAGCACTTCACTTTTTCCACATTTTGTTTTGTTACAGCCTTTCTTCAAAATGGAAACACTTAAATTTAGTAGTAAAAAGGTAGAGCTGCAACGATTAATTGATAATCTGTTGCGTCGATTAATTTTTGGAGTGTAACTAATTAAAAAATTGGTCAAATCCGGATCGCATGCAGTGGCTGGAACTTTAAATATGCTGACAGTTTCTGCATGGACGCTGCAATAGAGCGCACATGAGAGCGGTGGTGTGATTTGTGAGAGGGCAAACAGGGCAGAGTTTTTATGCTATTTTAAAAAAAGTATTTAATTAGCACACTAATTTTAAAACTGCAAATTTTAAATTAGGGAAAAAAAAGAATGAAAGTATAATGTATAATGTATTTAAACTATTTTCTATACTCTATGCATTGAGACCATCCATCCATCTTCTACCGCTTGTCCCTTTTGGGTTTGCGGGGGTTGCTGGAGCCTATCTCAGCTGCATTCGGGCGGAAGGCGGGGTACACCCTGGACAAGTCGCCACCTCATCACAGGGCCAACACAGATAGACAGACAACATTCACACTCACATTCACACACTAGGGCCAATTTAGTGTTGCCAATCAACCTATCCCCGGGTGCATGTCTTTGGAGGTGGGAGGAAGCCGGAGTACCCGGAGGGAACCCACGCAGTGACGGGGAGAACATGCAAACTCCACACAGAAAGATCCAGAGCCTGGGATTGAACTCAGGACTACTCAGGACCTTCGTATTGTGAGGCACATGCACTAACCCCTGCGCCACCGTGTTGCCTACTGTTATATTGAGTATTCCAAATTGTTGTATTTGCAAACCTTACAACAACACTTGATTCTAGTAAAATTCACAAAGATACAATATTACAGGCATTTTTAGACATATTGCATGTTTGGTTTTGGAGTTATGTTTATATAACTTTCCTATTTTGTATGACAGTTTTACTGTCATATTGAGTAAAAAAAACTATTTTTTGTCTTTGTAAGTCTTACAAAAGATCATTTTTCGAGTAAAACTCACAAAGATACTTATTACAGGCATTTTTAGCCCAGTTCCATGTTTGGTTTAGGAATTATGTTTAAATAACTGTCATATTGAGTGTGACAGTTATACTGTCATATTGAGTATTTCTAATGTTTCTATTTGCAAACCTTAAAACAACACTTGATTCTAGTAAAACCAAAGTGTTTTATTCGAATACTTGATTAATCTATCAAACTAATCGATAAATTACTTGATTACTGTAACAATCCATAGCTGCAGTCCTACTATAAGGCTATAAAATGTACTTCATTACTGTTACAATGTGATTTTGAACCAGTAGTTGTAATTGGTCTAAATTTTCAAAGCAAGCAGTGTTTCCCTGCCCAAAAAATACATCTGACTGTTACAAATTGATGTAACTACCTGTTCCCCAAGCACATAAACACATTATGATAGGACTGTGTGTGAATGTAATTTGTTGCTACAAAATGATACAGTGTTCGGCATCGTAACTCCCCTTTAACAAACATTGTACGCTTAGGTTTGGGCCTAAATGAAAATGAACTTCATGACTTTCCTGTCATCAATGAGTTGCCATATGTCTGCCGTCTGTGTTTGTTTTCTTCCGCCTCTCACTTTCAAACAGGGTACAAGAGAGTTCAGTCTGTGCATTTCTCTTAGCAGCTGAGCGTGTTTATTTAATTGCAGAACTAAAGGTAAGGAGTGAATCTTCTTGTCAGTCATGCACAATCTTTGTTTCGGTTGGCGGAGGAGGGACCGCTAGCTTACACACACAGAATGCAAAGACAGATACTTGCTAATCGTGAGTGAGAAAAACCTAAGGCAACAAAAATTAGGAGGAAAAAAGATGATTGCAAAGCCAATATGCGAATAGTTTGACTTAAAACGAGCCCATCAACACAGACCAACGAGCAAGTGTGCCAAATTTTTGGGAAAGTGGTGGCGAAAAACCCCCCAAAAAACATCTGACCAGTTTTTCCAACAGTGGAAAAAACTGCACTTTAAGATGCTCAATATTTATTGAAGTGCAAATTTTGCTAAAAAAGATTGAGAGGCAATTTTATTTTTATGTTTTTTTTTACTTTTTTACGATAATTAAAAGTTACAATGGTAAAAAAAATTATGAAAATGTATTGCGTTTGAAAGGAATACTTGCAGTATTATTATTATGACTACATTTTTTGTTAATTTGATCTCAAGATAATGCTGACAAACGTATTGTTAATCTGCAATAAATTGCAAAAACAATATATCATCCGGTAAAATGTATTATGGGTTCAAGCCTACTTACGCTCCCATCTGACAATAAATGTGTTGTCAGTTTCTTTGTGTTGCTTTTTTTTTTTTTTTTTTAAGTTTTGGCTAAAAATCACATGCATTTGCGTCACGGTTAAAGGCAAATTAAACTGGCACAGTCAACTCACTCTTCCTGTGGGCGATGTGGGCTCGTCCAAATCACGCTTCACACTTTCTGGGTCATTATCCTGTCTTTTATTCTTCATCCTCTCCCGCAGATCACCTGTGGGTCTCTCTGCTGACCTACGCACGTGTACACAAGAAACAAATTAAGTCCTGAACACGCATAACAGCGCAAGCCTTGTTATAAGGAGCTGAGAAACAAGCCATCGTACCGGCTGAAGTTAAATCCTTTGCCTCGTGGTTGAGTTCCATGTGTGTAGCGACAGGTGTTGCCGTAACTGCAGTTTCCGGTCTTCAGCCAATTTCTACAGTGACTCTGAAAGGCACAAAACAACCATCCATGCACACGACTCTTAATCACATCGGGAAATCTCCTACATCAGATTCGGTACACATACATCAGCAGCATTACTCCCAGTGCTCGGGCCAAGTCGTTCAAACACACTGGGTCGGCGGGAGGGGGCGGCAGGGTTGCTGGTGCTGCTGGATGCGGTGGTGCTGCTGCTGTCAGATATTGTTTTTGAATTCTCCACTGTAACCTTCCGCCTGATCTTGGACATTCTGCAGATCTGGACATAACACAAACAATAGCGAAAAACATCTCCTGTTAAAAATAACCACAAAATGTCTCATGGTGACAATTACTAGTATGCATGCAAGTAGAATGTATGTATTAAGGCTGGGCGATAAAACAATATCAATAAATATCACGATAGACACGTAATCAATATCAATAAAAATGTGTTCGATAAAACGTTTGATTTTTTTTCCTTCAATAGCGGAAGAAACCGGAAGTTGCATAGCAAAGTTGGTTGCATGACCAAAAGCAATTGCGCTCTGGCAATAGAAGGAAATGAGCACTGATCGGTGGGAGTGACACACTATAACAGCCAATCAGGTAACAGCATCAACTATCATGTTTGGTTGAGCTACTTTGTTGTCTCGTGGTTGATTCTTTGCAAGGAGTGAGAAGAGAAACTAAAAATGAGTGCTGCACAGAGCGAATAAATCGTCGATAAAACAGGAAAAGTCAACTTAACAGTAGAGCAGTTGTTTTGTTAACGGACGTGCGCTCTCTTTTCTTTTCAATCCTCCTCCGTTCCCTATTCGGGTTTACGGAAACAAAAAGGTAGGAAAAAGTGAAAAACTGTATAAAAAAAATACTTTTTTTTACAAAATGTTCTACTTTCAAATAATTTGTTTCAATAAAATGTAAATAATAATTACTGCATAACACAACATATTTTCTATACTTAAATGAGAAAAATAGACCAACTTAAATGTTACACAACCGTAACTTTCTTGCACTATCCATCCATCCATTTTCTGCCGCTTGTCCCAACCTGCAAAAAATAGCTCTCTATGATTACATTTTCACACTTTGCACTATTTTTTTTACACTTTATCAAGCATTTCCTACATATTTTTTTATGTCTGTACCTTCATTTTAAGAGGTTATTATTAAGTGTTCAATGTGATTTTAGTATTGTGTTTACGTTGGTTGTTTTACAAAATCCAAATTCAGTGAAGTTGCCACGTTCTGTAATTCATAAAAACATAATACAATGATTTGCCAATCCTTTTCAACTTATATTCAATTGAATAAACTGCAAAGACAAGATATTTAATGTTCGAACTGAGAAACTTTTTTTGTGTGCAAATAATCATTAACTTACAATTTGATGGCAGCAACACGTTGCAAAAAAGTTGGCTCAGGGGCATTTTTACCACTGTGTTACATGGCCTTTCCTTTTAACAACACTCAGGAAACGTTTGGGAACCGAGGAGACCAATTTTTGAAGCTTTTCAGGTGGAATTCTTTCTCATTCTTGCTTGATGTACAGCTTAAGTTGTTCAACAGTCCAGGGTCTCCGTTGTGGTATTTTAGGCTTCATAATGCGCCACACATTTTCAATGGGAGACAGGTCTGGACTACAGGCAGACCAGTCTAGTACTTGCACTCTTTTACTACAAAGTCACGGTGTTGTAACACATGCAGAATGTGGTTTGGCATTGTCTTGCTGAAATAAGCAGGGGCGTCGATGAAAAAGATGTTGCTTGGATGGCAACATATGTTGCTCCAAAACCTGTATGTACCTTTCAGCATTAATGGTGCCTTCACAGATGTGTAAGTCACCCATGCCTTGGGCACTAACACACCCCCATACCATCACAGAGGCTGGCTTTTGAACTTTGAACCTTTAACAATCCGTATGGTCCTTTTCCTCTTTCGTCCGCAGGACACGTCGTCCACAGTTTCCAAAAACAATTTAAAATGTGGACTCGTCAGACCACAGAACACTTTTGCACTTTGCATCAGTCCATCTTAGATGAGCTCGGGCCCAGCGAAGCCGGCGGTGTTTCTGGGTGTTGTTGATAATTGGCTTTGCTTTGCATAGTAGAGTCTTAAGTTGTACTTCCAGATGTAGCGACAAACTGTAGTTACTGACAGTGGTTTTCTGAAGTGTTCCTGAGCCCATGTGGTGATATCCTTTACATACTGATTCACCGAACCCTTCTTTATAGTGATTTTTTTTTTTAATTCAAGAAAAAGTTATGTTTTTTTTACTGGTGCACAAAATGAACCGTGCATGAACATCACCTTGTTCAAAGAACAAAACCAACACCGTGCATGAACTCACAACAAATTACACCCTTTACACACATTACCATGAATTGATTAAAGTGGACCCCAACTTAAACAAGTTGAAAAACTTATTCGGGTGTTACCATTTAGTGGTCAATTGTACGGAATATGTAAACTGTACTGTTTCATATAATGTATTCTCTTCCTTTGCAATCTGCTAGTAAAAGTTTCAATCGATCAATCAAACAACCTGCAAATCAGATGTAAAATTAGAGGGAACATTATTTGGGGGTATCCATAATACGCTGATAGGGAGAAGTTTTTATTTACACGATAAGTCGGATGTGTCTTTACCTCCGCCGAACCCCTGAGGCCGACTCACCGAACCCCTGAGGCCGACTCACCGAACCCCTAGGGTTCGATCGAGCCCAGGTTAAGAACCACTGCTCCAGTGCAATAACTGTACTGAAATGAAGGCTAAAAGGGCATTAAAGGGGGTCTTAAAAAATAACTGAATAGTTACTTTTCACAGTAACGCATTACTTTTTGGTGTAAGTAACGGAGTTACTTTTGAAATAAAGTAATTAGTAACTGTAACTAGTTACTGGTTTTCAGTAACCAATCCAACACTGGTAATAATCAGAGGTGGGTAGTAATGCGCTACATTTACTCTGTTACATCTACTTGAGTAACGTTTGGGATAAATTGTACTTCTAAGAGTAGTTTTAATGCAACATACTTTTACTTGAGTATATTTATAGAGAACAAACGCTACTTTTACTCCGCTCCATTTATCTACATTCAGCTCACTACTCGCTACTGATTTTTATTGATCTGTTAATGCACGCTTTGTTTGTTTTGGTTTGTCAGACAGACCTTCAAAGTAGGATCTATCGCATGCCCGCGTTTCACCAATCAAATGCAGTCACTGGTGACGTTTGACTCCGTTTCCCCATTCAAATGCAGTCACTGGTGACGTTTGACTCCGTTTCACCAATCAAATGCAGTCACTGGTGACGTTTGACTCCGTTTCACCAATCAAACAGAGCCAGGCGGTCACGTGATTAACAAGCTTAAGTTTACATGAACTCAACGTCAAATTTGAGGAAGCACATCACGGTAAGTAACGTTAGTAGATATTTTGGCTGTCACCGTAAGCTGATGTTAGCTTCCCTGCTATGAATCACTGTCAAATGTACATCGTGTGGGGACATTTATTAACGCACTGCAGCCTCATAGACAGACAGACACACTCACACGCACAGTCGCACACACACCAGTCAAAAGTGCACAGTGTGTTCCCACAGGTGCAGCCCACACCTATCAGTTTATGGTTTGCGTAAAGGCGAACTTGTTATTTTCCTTTGTAATCTCTGCCTACTGAGCCTATGGTGCTGTTAAGTTATTGTGGCTCAATTTGCCTTAATTTTTTTTATGTTAATGTATTATTATTTAATATATATTATTGTTTTAGTTGCTTTAGAGATATTCCTGGCTCTGAATTTGCTCATTGCTATTTTTATGTTTTTGTGCATTATTTGTTGCCGACATTAAACGAACAGGTTACTCATCAGTTACTTAGTACTTGAGTAGTTTTTTCACAACATACTTTTTACTTTTACTCAAGTAAATATTTGGGTGACTACTCCTTACTTTTACTTGAGTAATACATTTCTAAAGTAACAGTACTCTTACCTGAGTACAATTTCTGGCTACTCTACCCACCTCTGGTAATAATACACAAAAGTAAAATGTATGCTAAACAAACAAAAAACTCTATTCTTATTGCATTTGCATGGTTGGACAATAATGCACCTTAAATAAACAAAGAATGTAATGCTCATATTCCTGAACTGAGCTAAAGAAGGACCTCAACTCTTGCAAGTGAGGCTAACTAATTGAAACACTGAAGGCTAGCTTCTGCAAGTTTCCACACACAATTACAATGCCACTGCGTCTATTCCCCCCCGCAAATCCTGACGTGGAGTATAAAAACACGCAACCTGCATTGCGTCAGCACCAGAACATGCTGAAGGTGTGAGGCAAAAACAAAACGAAGGCAGGCTAATGCTAGCAAAGCACTTTTACGTTTCAATGAAGCGCAAGGCCTTCGCGTCCCGGGAAGACACATGCCCGAAAACGAGCGCATAAAACAAGCTCACTCACCCAAGCTATTGAATCGGTGTCGCATCTACTGTTGTCTTAAAACAAAGATTCAGTAACCGAGGAAATAATAGCGCATTTTTTCTTTAAAAGCAAATGCTAATGCGAGAGCATTGACGGAGGATGTGCGTCATTTTCCATGGTCTTCTTCGGTGCTGCTAAGGCAAGCAAGCGTGTGTCACGTGAGTCACCGCAGCGCCACCCATTGGTTGAATATATATATACAGTATATATATATATATATATATATATATATATATATATATATATATATATATATATATATATATATATGAAAAGTATTCGTATTCCCTTCATGTCATATTATGCTCGTTCCAGCGCTGTTGTTTTTAGTTTTAGTTTGTATCCAATCAGAATTCAGCTCGCTTATGTTGCCATGCAGTACGAAATCTGCCAGACGCCTTCAGAATCAACATTGCGCTGTATGTGAATGGGGACATACCGTGATAGACAGTTGCGACAGCCAATCAGATCACGAGTTGTTGTCAGTAAGGCCTTCTAGATGACATTTACGCGTCCTGAATTTGGATACTCATCGGGACTGTTAGCGGATGAATTTGAGAACACATAGAGTTGATATCAGGCCAATCAGATCACAAGTTGTTGACAGTCGCTGTTCTATTACAACTAAAAGTTGTAAACTCTTGTTGTTAAAGTGTGTCATGCTTGTCATTTAATTAACATTATTACATGTGTATTTGTCGCCATCATGTGGTCAGGGCAGTTAATATATCCTTGAGAAGTGTGTACTTTGAATCAAACTTTATTCACCAGAAGTTGCATTAGCCAAGCAGAGAAACTTACGGTATATGTTTTAATTGCTGATGGGTTTTAATTGATTATTAAATGCACCAGAAAATAACCCGTTTCGTGTACTGTTGATGTGATTCAATGCCCAGTAGGGTGTACATGTGTTCCTGTATAGTATTTGTTAGGGGCCAATCCATTTCCCGATTATCAAAATACTATTTAAAATATAAATGATGCAATTTTTTAAATATATTACTGTCATCCCTCGTTTATCGCTGTTATACCATGAATTGATTTACGTGGACCCCGACTTAAACAAGTTGAAAAACTTATTGGGGTGTTACCATTTAGTGGTCAATTGTACGGAATATGTACTGTACTGTGCAATCTACTAATAAAAGTTTCAATTAGGGATGTCCGATAATGGCTTTTTTGCCGATATCCGATATTGTCCAACTCTTAATTACCGATACCGATATCAACCGATACCGTGGAATTAACACATTTTTATGCCTAATTTGGACAACCAGGTATGGTGAAGATAAGGTCCTTTAAAAAAAATAATAATAAGATAAATAAATTAAAAACATTTTCTTGAATAAAAAAGAAAGTAAAACAATATAAAAACAGTTACATAGAAACTAGTAATTAATGAAAATTAGTAAAATTAACTGTTAAAGGTTAGTACTATTAGTGGACCAGCAGCACCCACAATCCTGTGTGCTTACTGTATCCCTTGCAGATTGTATTGATGTATATTGATATATAATGTAGGAACCAGAATATTAATAACAGAAAGAAACAACCCTTTTGTGTGAATGAGTGTGAATGAGTGGGGGAGGGAGTTTTTTTTGGGTTGGTGCACTAATTGTAAGTGTATCTTGTGTTTTTTATGTTGATTTTAAAAAAAATAAATAAAAAAACGATACCGATAATAAAAAAAACCCGATACCGACAATTTCCGATATTACATTTTAAAGCAATTATTGGCCATTGGACATCTCTAGTTTCAATCAATCAATACAATTTTTTCAGAGCTACCACAAAAAAACCCTGAAGATGATAAAGACCTTCTAATTACAGGGTTTTTAGAAAATATTTATTGGAGCTCTCGAGACTTGAAATACGACAACACTTGTTTAATCCAATAAAGTAGACATAATAATAGAAAATAATACATGCACTGTACTGACTTTAGGAGCCATGATCTCATCTTGAGGATATTACTGTAGTATTGATTTTTGGTTCATTTAGTCGTTTTAAAAAAAAATAGCAATAGAGTGTAGCTGTAAACTTGAAAGGGCCATATGACGAGGGACAACTGTAATACATTTTTTGCATTTGTTAAAAATAAAAAGTAAACATATCATTATTATTATTAAAAATTAATTAAATCAAGATTATAGAAATATATAATTTCTGGCTGTTGGATTTTCTTGTTTAAGTCAAATAAAGACAATCAAAAGTGTAGATTTGTTTTATTAGTTAAATTTACAATTGTACTTGAAATACTTTTGAATATTCAAATCTCGAGGCAAATACTTTCTTTTACATTCAACTATATATATTTTTGAATTCTTATTTATTCTGTTGGTCATTTTAAATGTTATGTTTTTAAATATGAAAATGGAAAAACGACACAAATGGCCTTCATGAGGACGAACTTCAAGCACCATTGCCTTAGTGGACTTGTCACCAAAATGCGACATATACTCATTGCCAACTTTTATTTTTGTTTTTATAGAAATAGAAATTACATTTTGATATCACTCCATGTTTTAACACTTGCTTGCTGGACCAGTTTTCATGCGGTCCAAGACAAAAAAATATATATATAGCAAATTCAATAATAGCTTACATTTTACATTTAGTGATTTTTTTTCTCAATAAAAGCAAGTACATATTTACAACATATATATAAATGATGCATAGTACGTTGCACAGATCCACGCAAAAATGAAGTGGTCTTTTATTTTGAAAAGAGCAGGAATATACTGTACTGTATATTAATAGAGTTTAGAAGACTCTTTTAAAAGGGCAAACTGCACTCTTGATTGGTCGGACCTTGATTAATGATACACAAATGCACATTTAAAAAGATTAGTTTTCTTTATGCCAAAAAGAAAACTTGATTATGAGCATAATCATGGGCCGTCCACATTTTTTGCACCAAAGTTCCGCTTAAGAAAAAAATCAAAAAAGGCCAATTTGATATTTGTCATCATCTAAAAAGGGTGATTATTACAACGATTAGTGTTATGTATTAGTTATGATCATGATTATATTGTGCCTTTTTGCGCAATGTCTTCCCCTTGTTACATTTTAATTCCACAATGTGCCGTGGGGCTAGAAAAAAAATGAGCAGCAGGCCCCACTTTGGACATACGTATATAAACAAATATTATGTCTTATAGTTGCACAAGGAGCAGAAATGAAAGGGAAACATGTTGTTTATGCACTGTTATGTTATGCAACTATTCAAACTGTATTTGCTTTGAACACATATTGTCACACACTTCAGAGAAAGATAAGGAAGTTGTGACATTTACATTTGAGCATTCAGAACAATTTCCAAAATAACAATCACAGTCTAATCTCTGCTTAAACAGTTGAAGCTTGTGTTTTCTCGATGACCTTTTGAGCAATGACCTTCACGGCAAGTAGCGCTTCATTGCACGCCCCGGAAATGTGAGACGGTGGCAGAAGAAAGCCATAGCGCCCGCGGTCCTGCAGCTCGAACGTGAAGGAATACTTGATGCCAAGATTGTACGCCCAGTCATCAGACCCACCGGGAGCCAGGTCTGCAGAAGAGTGACGAGAGTTACGCAATCAGTACATGGAAGCGGTCAAATGAGTTGTGAGGTCACAAGGTTATGTGGACCCCGACCTAAACAAGTTGAAAAACTTATTCGGGTGTTACCATTTAGTGGTCAATTGTACGGAATATGTACTGAACTGTGCAATCTACTAATAAAAGTTTCAATCAATCAAAAAAAAAAGCAGTCACTCACATATAGTCTTGGCTCCTGCCCCATATTTGTACATGTTTCTGTAATATCTTCTGATGGCTTGTGAAGCTTCCTGGGCCATCTCCATCTTGAAGTAGAAATGCAAAGTCAACAGCCACAGTTAAAAAAACAAAACGTTTTTTTTTAAATTAATTATAAATAAAATTGAGCAGTTGTGTAAATAAAGATATGGTAAATAAATTAAAATCAATGAATTTACTATCAAAATGCTGTTATGGATTTATTCTATTTTTATTTTCATTTATTCAGGACAGTGCCAAATTAAGGAACAATTTATTACGGTTGCAGCTTGGCATTGTTGGTGGGATCCTAGGATGCAGAGAAGGCAGGCAGTATGTGAGCAAAAGGTCACTTTATTAGGCACCACTTTATTGGTCGGTCCGATTATCCGTGCAGATATTTGGCATTTTGACGTTTTTTCGATATCAGCCCTTTCTTGTTTTTTTTACAACTACAACAGAACTACATCAGCAAATACAATATATACACATATTATATTTAGTAATACAAAATTTAATATTTAGTGAAGTATACAGTAATAAGCACTGCTCAATCACCAGCTTTTTTGTCTTGCATGAGAAAAGTTTCCTTTTTCTGGAGCAAGTTTCCTTTTTAAAATTAATTTAAACATTAAAGTTACTCCTTCTAATGCAGTGCTGATCATCTACAATACGTCTTCTTTGCTTACATGAACTTGTGAAAACTTCAGTTGTTTTGCCGGTAATTCCAGCTTTTGTTTTTCTTTCCTGGCCTCTTTCCCCCCTTTTTTCTCACTACTGCAGCGATGGAGTCACACCGAAAAGCCTGCGGCCGCAACATTCTAGACATGAGCTCAATAAAGGAGCGCGGCGAGTTTCGTGATTCAATCAAATAATGACGAGACAGAGCGTTAGAAGAGGATGGACATAAGGGAGACAGAAAATATATATCTGACAAAAAATCCAAACTTTGTGTCAATAGCTGGACAAACTTTTTATATAAGTGAAGAAGAGCAGGCATGCAGATTTCCCATATTTTGAAAAGCAAATGTGATGCTCCTCTTCGACACGTAATAAATAAAGGTGCTTGTGAAATATTTGCGTATTGTAAATACATATGGATATAGTTTAATAGATACAATGAAACACAATTAGGCATAATGGTGCACGATTGCACAAAGAAAAATTCCTAGTTTGTGAACCCGTTCTCAAACAATGGCAATAAAAACTATTCTGATTCTGATATAAAGTCAACTTGTTTTTCCACTCTACTGCTACTTTAAAGTTAAAGTTAAAGTACCAATGATTGTCACACACACACTAGGTGGGGTGAAATTTGTCCTCTGCATTTGACCCATCCCCTTGATCACCCCCTGGGGGGTGAGGGGAGCAGTGGGCAGCAGCGGTGCCGCGCCCAGGAATCATTTTGGTGATTTAACCCCCAATTCCAACCCTTGATGCTGAGTGCCAAGCAGGGAGGTAATGGGTCCCATTTTTATAGTCTTTGGTATGACTCGGCTGGGGTTTGAACTCACAACCTACCGATCTCAGGGCGGACACTCTAACCACTAGGCCACTGAGTAGTGGCCTAGTGGTTAGTGGTTAACTTTAAAGCCTTGTCCAGCTGTTTACTGATATATACTATTAATTTTTAGCTAACTTTTACTCCAAATATCAGTTATCGGTCTCCTTGACAAGCGGGTCCAATGTTTGCGACACGCGACAGTTTACGGTTTGTTTTAGTCCATGTTATGTTTTAGTGAATGCTAGCATCAAGCCACTTTCTTAGTTCATGTTTTGCTGCGATGCTAAGTTTTGCCAGGCGCTCCACGCACGCACACCTGCGGCACACTGCCTTTGTGTATTTTTTGCCTGGTGCGTATTAAAAGACTCGCCTTACCTGCACTTTGCTTCCTGCCATCTTTTGCACCTTGGGAGATACGGCAGTCCCAACAATGTGTCCTCAATGTAACATCATTATTTGCTTGCATAGTTCAAATTTGTTTGAGAAAAAAGACCCCAATATTTGCACACAGATACAATTTTATTGTCCAAATGTCATCCAGGAACATTTTTAAACGTCTTACTTGAATGCATGTCATGTATTTGCACAAAACCTGGTAACATTTTTATCTTAAAGTTCTTTCAGGCTGTATTTTGAAGTGAAATTTGCCAGAGAGCACACCAGTCGAGTCTCCTCATTAATTTTTGACGTATGCACTGATCTGATCACTGACCGTATAAGGCAGGGGTCCCCAAACCTTTTGACTCAGGGGCCACATTGGGTTAAAACAATTTGGCCGGGGGTCGGGCTGTACATATCTGTATAAATGTATTCCTTGCGCACTAATTGACTGAAAGAGCGCGCACCTGCCGCTGATGATGTCACGTTATCGATGGGAAAATGCATTTTTAGACAATATGATTTGCCTGAGTGGCTAGGAGACACAGAGAGTAACAAGCGGTAGATAATGGATTAGAAAGGAAATATTTAAAAAATTATAATAATTAAAACAAAACAAAATATATATATATATATATATATATATATATATATATATATATATATACATACATATATACATATATATATACATATATATATACATATATATATATATATACATATATATATACATATACTGTCTATATATATATGTACATATATATATATATGTATATATATATATATATATACATATATATATATGTATATATGTGTATATATATATATATATATATATATATATATATATATATATATATACATATATATATATGCATATATATATATATATATATATATATATATATATATATATATATATATATATATATATATATATATATATATATATATATATATATATATATATATATATATATATATATATATATATATATATATATATATATATACACACACTACCGTTCAAAAGTTTGGGGTCACATTGAAATGTCCTTATTTTTGAAGGAAAAGCACTGTACTTTTCAATGAAGATAACTTTAAACTAGTCTTAACTTTAAAGAAATACACTCTATACATTGCTAATGTAGTAAATGACTATTCTAGCTGCAAATGTCTGGTTTTTGGTGCAATATCTACATAGGTGTATAGAGGCCCATTTCCAGCAACTATCACTCCAGTGTTCTAATGGTACAATGTGTTTGCTCATTGGCTCAGAAGGCTAATTGATGATTAGAAAACCCTTGTGCAATCATGTTCACACATCTGAAAACAGTTTAGCTCGTTACAGAAGCTACAAAACTGACCTTCCTTTGAGCAGATTGAGTTTCTGGAGCATCACATTTGTGGGGTCAATTAAACGCTCAAAATGGCCAGAAAAAGAGAACTTTCATCTGAAACTTGACAGTCTATTTTTGTTCTTAGAAATGAAGGCTATTCCACAAAATTGTTTGGGTGACCCCAAACTTTTGAACGGCAGTATATATATATATATATGTATATATATATACACTACCGTTCAAAAGTTTATATATATATATATATATATATATATATATATATATATATATATATATATATATATATATATATATATATATATATATATATATATATATATATATATATATATATATATATATATATATATATATATACACTACCGTTCAAAAGTTTGGGGTCACATTGAAATGTCTTTATTTTTGAAGGAAAAGCACTGTACTTTTCAATGCAGATAACTTTAAACTAGTCTTAACTTTAAAGAAATACACTCTATACATTGCTAATGTGGTAAATGACTATTCTAGCTGCAAATGTCTGGTTTTTGGTGCAATATCTACATAGGTGTATAGAGGCCCACTTCCAGCAACTATCACTCCAGTGTTCTAATGGTACAATGTGTTTGCTCATTGGCTCAGAAGGCTAATTGATGATTAGAAAACCCTTGTGCAATCATGTTCACACATTTGAAAACAGTTTAGCTCGTTACAGAAGCTACAAAACTGACCTTCCTTTGAGCAGATTGAGTTTCTGGAGCATCACATTTGTGGGGTCAATTAAACGCTCAAAATGGCCAGAAAAAGAGAACTTTCATCTGAAACTTGACAGTCTATTCTTGTTCTTAGAAATGAAGGCTATTCCACAAAATTGTTTGGGTGACCCCAAACTTTTGAACGGCAGTATATATATGTATATATATATATATATATATATATATATATATATATATATATATATATATATATATATATATATATATATATATATATATATGTATATATATATATATATACACTACCGTTCAAAAGTTTGGGGTCACATTGAAATGTCTTTATTTTTGAAGGAAAAGCACCGTACTTTTCAATGCAGATAACTTTAAACTAGTCTTAACTTTAAAGAAATACACTCTATACATTGCTAATGTGGTAAATGACTATTCTAGCTGCAAATGTCTGGTTTTTGGTGCAATATCTACATAGGTGTATAGAGGCCCACTTCCAGCAACTATCACTCCAGTGTTCTAATGGTACAATGTGTTTGCTCATTGGCTCAGAAGGCTAATTGATGATTAGAAAACCCTTGTGCAATCATGTTCACACATCTGAAAACAGTTTAGCTCGTTACAGAAGCTACAAAACTGACCTTCCTTTGAGCAGATTGAGTTTCTGGAGCATCACATTTGTGGGGTCAATTAAACGCTCAAAATGGCCAGAAAAAGAGAACTTTCATCTGAAACTCGACAGTCTATTCTTGTTCTTAGAAATGAAGGCTATTCCACAAAATTGTTTGGGTGACCCCAAACTTTTGAACGGTAGTGTATATATATATATATATATATATATATATATATATATATATATATATATATATATATATATATATATATATATATACATATATATATATATATATATATATATATATATATATATATATATATATATACATATATATATATATATATATATATACATATATATATATATACATATATATATATATATATATATATATATATATATATATATATATATATATATATATATATATATATATATATATATATATATATATATATATATATATATATATGTATATATATATATATATATATATATATACCTGTATATATATATATATATATATATATATATATATATATATATATATTAGGGCTGCAAATCTTTGGGTGTCCCACGATTCGATTCAATATCGATTCTTGGGGTCATGATCCGATTCAAAATCGATTTTTTTCGATTCAACGCGATTCTCGATTCAAAAACGATATTTTCCCGATTCAAAACGATTCTCTATTCATTCAATACATAGGATTTCAGCAGGATCTACCCCAGTCTGCTGACATGCAAGCAGAGTAGTAGATTTTTGTAAAAAGCTTTTATAATTGTAAAGGACAATGTTTTATCAACTGATTGCAATAATGTAAATTTGTTTTAACTATTAAATGAACCAAAAATATGACTTATTTTATCTTTGTGAAAGTATTGGACACAGTGTGTTGTCAAGCTTATGAGATGCGAGGCAAGTGTAAGCCACTGTGACACTATTGTTCATTTTTATTTTATTTTTTTATTTTTTATTATAAATGTCTAATGATAATGTCAATGAGGGATTTTTAATCACTACTATGTTGAAATTGTTACTAATATTGATACTGTTGTTGACAATATTCATTTTTGTTACACTACTTTTGGATTGTTCTGTGTCATGTTTGTGTGTCCTCTCAATTGCTCTGTTTATTGCAGTTCTGAGTGTTGCTGGGTTAGGTTTGGTTTTGGAATTGGATTGCATTGTTATGGTATTGCTGTGTATTGTTTTGTTGGATTGAGTAATTTAAAAAAAATTTATCGATTTATATTTTCATAAATAAATTTAAAATATATATAAAAAAATACATCGATTTAAAAAAAATGAGAATCGATTCTGAATCGCACAACGTGAGAATCGCGATTCAAATTCGAATCGATTTTTTCCCACACCCATAATATATATATATATATATATATATATATACATATATATATATTGTATACTGTATATATAGATATATATCTTTTTTTTTTTTCAAACTTGGGACTTCCCACGGGCCGTAGTTTGGGGACCCCTGGTATAACTGTTAAGGGAAAAGAGCTTGTAAGGTCAAAATAAATTGCATGATCAATCTTAGGGTGCAAAGGACTAATGTGATTATTAATCACATGAGTTAACTCAGTAATTTTTGACAGCCCTAATTAAAATATATTACATCATTATAATACATAATATTGATATAATCATACCTTTCATCATCATAAAGGGAAAAAAGTTGTTACACAAAAACACAGAAAAATATGGCTGCTGCTTAACTATGGAATTTGCAGTGACCAATTTGCTAATGTCTGAACTTAAAAATGAACTGTAAAAACCTGTTTATGATTGTATTTACTTTTCTTATCCTCCATATACTGTGTTTACATATGAGCAGTTATCTTTAGAAAATGTTCACATGAAATGGATTTGTGTGTTCTAATGAAAAATACCAGTAACTTATTCATATCTATTATTTTAGATATCTATTATTTCTATTACATTTAGATTTTACTGTAGTTTTAGCGCAGCTGGCTTTGTGGAAGCTTCTTTAGCAGCAGGCGTTTTTGTATCCTTTCAAAACAACTGTGGTGGCGTTGCCGGCGTCTCAGGTGGCTGATAAGGTTTGATGTGTTGTTGCGCAATGTTTTTTTCCCCTCCTCGCGGAATGTTTGCAGAACATTTGGTGCAAATAGCATGCGAAAAGTCTTCCTCTGAAATAGGGTTGCTCAATATTTATGTACACAACATACATTTGGCCGAAGATATAGTTTTTAATACTATCGTTGTATTGTGATAATGCATTTTGATCTAAATTTGACCGCAAACGTCCAACGCAATGTTGTATTCTTTTTTTTTTTGTTCCTGTTCGGCTACTCAGATAAATCACATTGTTGATGTAGATGCCCATATTTGCTGTACAGATTTACTTCAAAAAAGAGAAGCATGGGATCATTCTCTTGTTGCCTTATTTGAATTTGACTTTATTAAATATATCTATTTAATTAGATCTATTTAATGTTTGGCGCAGCCGGACTGGAGAAGGAGGAGATAGAAAGAAGAAGAAAAAAGATGATAGAGGACAAAAAAACAACAACATCAGCAAATACGATATGTACAAATGTACAAAAAAATATAGCAAAGAAGCAGTTAGTGAAGTAAACATTAATACCACAGAAATGACAATGAACATTATTGCACTACAAATGGAGCAATACTAATACCAATATAAATAACACTATTGATAATGAATAATAATAATAATTACCTCAATTATTAACACAATTGTTTCAAATGCAACAATACATACATGTAATGAAACCTTGTATTACAAAAGAAAGCAGATAAATGGAGGGCAAGAAAGAGAACCGAACTATATTAACCTTGTAGATTGTTATAGTAACAATAGATTAAGCTTTGTCAGTGTACAGTGTTAACCCAGTTTCCCCTGGGGGGAACAACGTTAATATATGTTCGATGAAACGTGATTATATGCATGACTGTATGTATGCATATGTGCTTGTATATGTACAGTATGTGTATATGTACATTTGTATAGTGAATGTGCGTGTGGATGTATGTACCTTGTGTGTGTATGTGCGAGCGTATGTACCTGCGTATGTGTGTAAGTGCGTATTTGCGTAAGTACCTATGTGTGCGCGTATGTAAGTATGAATGAATGTATGTATGTACATATGTATGTATAATTGTGTGTACGTGCGTATGTATGTGTGTTTGTAAGTGCAATATATTTTTCTCCTAGTATGTGCGGGAGCCAAATTACGTCCCCAGCCACCCAGAGAGCCCAACCCAAAACAGCAGGTGTGGTACCCAGGGAACAAGGGACCACCAGCCGACCCCATGCAGGCAGGCCGGCCAGCAACAGGACCCCCAAAACAGGTCGCATTCTTGCTAGCAGTTAACGTCCCTTAACAGTGCAAAGCCACTTCTAAGTCAGCAATCCTTGCCTCCATGATGGCAAATAAATCTTATTTACTATTATTGAAATATCACTACTGTATGACTTGTATCACTGGAGGACGAGGAACAGCTGAACATGCTACACTACACATTGAGGAGGATACAATAACCGCTAACCACAAGCTAGAGTTCTTGAATGTGAACATCTGCGGTCCCCTCCAAGGTTTCTCATTGTATCCCATTGGGTTGAGTTTTTTTCTTGCCCTGATGTGGGATCTGAGCCGAGGATGTCGTTGTGGCTTGTGCAGCCCTTTGAGACACTTGTGATTTGGGGCTATATAAAAATAAACTTTGATTGATATTAGAGATGTCCGATAATGGCTGTTTTGCCGATATCCGATATTGTCCAACTCTTAATTACTGATTCCGATATCAACCGATACCGATATATACAGTCATGGAATTAACACATTACTATGCCTAATTTTGTTGTGACGCCCCGCTGGATGCATTAAACAATGTAACAAGGTTTTCCAAAATAAATCAACTCAAGTTATGGAAAAAAATTCCAACATGGCACTGCCATATTTAATTATTGAAGTCACAAAGTGCATAATTTTTTTTAACATGCCTCAAAACAGCAGCTTGGAATTTCATGAGGAGGTTGAAGTGGGCGGGGTTGGGGGGGGGGGGTGTATATTGTAGCGTCCCGGAAGAGTTAGTGCTGCTAGGGGTTCTGGGTATTTGTTCTGTTGTGTTTATGTTGTGTTTGTCATTCTTGTTTGGTGTGGGTTCACAGTGTGGCGCATATTTGTAACAGTGTTAAAGTTGTTTATACGGCCACCCTCAATGTGACCTGTATGGCTGTTGACCAAGTATGCATGCATTCACTTGTGTGTGTGAAAAGCCGTAGATATGTGACTGGGCCGGCACGCAAAGGCAGTGCCTTTAAAGTTTATTGGCGCTCTGTACTTCTCCCTACGTCCGTGTACACAGCGGCGTTTTAAAAAGTCATACTGTTTACATTTTGAAACCGATACCGATAATTTTGAAACCGATAATTTCCGATATTACATTTTAAAGCATTCATCGGCCGATAATATCGGCAGTCCGATACTATCGGACATCCCTAATTATTATTATTATCAAAAATATATTTTGTCGTTTTTTTAATTGTTTACAAACGCAGACACAGGTTAAGGGCAAGAAAACTAAGGATTTCAATCATTAGTAGGAAAGAATTAAAATATTTAATTGATCTTGTTACACTGCCATCCTGTGTTTTTGTCTGATTATTCAAAAGTGGAATCATTCAATGATCTTAACAAATGTAAGCATCAGTATCAGCTTTGGTGTGACCAATACTGCCCCTGTAACTACTTGGTATTGGGTAGATTCACAGTTGTAATGTCACTCAACACTAATGTAAAGTATCCAACAACAGACGAAGCATAGATACAAACATGTTACAACAAAAAGTAACCAAATAACAGTAAATTAACAAGTAGATTATTAATAGTTTTGAAAAAACGATACAACTGGAAATTAGGCAATATCTTACTCCAGACGTCAGCAGCTATAGACGATGATACAGATTGTGATAATACCGGTAATCGTTATCGCAGGAGGGTGTAATATACATTGCGATCTAGATTTTTGGCCATATCGCCCACCCCTACTATAAAACAGTGAAGAAGTCCTACATGAACGGCGCCGCGTTTGTTTACAATGAGCTCAGAGGGGAGTTTTCGACAGGCCGTTTACGACATGGCAAAGGTAGAAGTAAAGAAGCGTTGATTTGCTCACTCTAACCCACCTACAGCACAGTATGGTTAATCTTGCCTATGCATTACATTTTTCTTTTAGCCAGATAATTTTTTTAGATTTATCTAATTCCTCACAATTATCTGTCCAGTATTTATCGTGCACCCCTAATATTTTTAAAAGGGTAATTTATTTCCTAAATATTAATTTTTTCCTCTATTTCCGCCAGCTCTCATCGTCCCTTCAAAAATAAGAGTTGTTTCGTCGATGACCGACACATACTCACCATATCATTGTGGTTCTCTGCCTCCTTCAAGGTGTAGGAGTATGGGAAGAGCAGCATCTGGGAGTAGGAGTGCATGGTGAGGTAAAGCTGGATGGTGTCCTTGTGACTGCGCAGGAAATTGGCGACGGCCTCCGATTCGGGCTCTGACTCAGGGAAAGCACCGCAATAGATCTCGCTGCAGGGCTCGTCAGAGGCACCCTCCGCTAGTGGCCAACAAAAAGCATACAAATATGTCAGCAGGTATTGAGAGTCAAATAAATACATCTTTAAATAATAACTTAAATGTGTCAATAAATCATTGTAATTAGAAATAAACACATAAATGTGTTATCAAATGTGTCATTAATTGGTTTAATATTACAGCACATTCAACTGTTTAATTTATTACTTCAATATTTAATTAATAATTTAATTAATTAGTGATTTTTCATTATTTAATAAATTTTAATTTCAGCATTTGTTTAATTATTTTATGAGCCTGTCTCTCAGCGCGTCATGAATTAATTTCATCTGTCAAAATCCGCCATCAAAGTCAGTGGGCGGGACTAACACAAATCTCGGCCAATGAATTGCTTTGCTCTGAAGCCTGCAACTTTGAAAGTTTTTCAAAATATGTGGCTAAAGAGAATATATCAGGTGTTAGCCCCGCCCACTGTCTTTGACAGATAAAATGAATTTGACGCCGCCACAAAGGTTTATAAAATAAATAATTAAATCATGAAATAATTAATTTAAACATGAAATAATTAGTACATCATGAAATAAATAAATAAATAATTCCAATATTGCAATCAGGGGTGACAAAAAAAATAAATCGATTTTTGAATGAATTCTCATTTGTAACGATTATTAATCGATTAAAAGAAAAGCAAAATTCGTTGCACTCAGGCAAATCATATTGTTGATGTAGATGCTCATATCTGTTGTACAAATTTACTTGAAAAAAGATTAATCAATCAATCAATGAATCAAAGTTTACTTATATAGCCCTTTGTGGGATACTTCTCTTGTTGCCTTATTTGTATTTACTTTATCAAATGTGTGGGTAGAATTTTATTAAACAAAACTAGTTTTCTTTAAAGTAATACAGAAATGTATCAGAGCTGTGCATCTATTTTATGAAGGAATGTAGTTAATCACAGACCTGGCACCCAATGTTATTAAAAAAGTATTGACTTTGATTTAAGAATCGGTTTGAATCGACAATCGATTCTGAATCGAATCGTTACCCCCAAGAATCAAATCGAATCGTGTGGTGCCCAAAGAGTCACAACCCTAATTGTAATAATAAATTATATAGTTAAATAAATATAATTTTACATTAAATTAAGTAATGACACATTCAAAGACACATTTGTTTATTTAATTGAAATGATCATTAATTAATGACACATTTAAGTCATTATTCAAAGATGTATCCCATTTGACACCTACATAGTCAGGAGACTTACTGCACCAGTTTGCATCAAAGTTCCTGTTGAGGTCAACCCCAACACAAAAGCTGCCTCTTCTGTTGGACCGGTTCTTCCTCCACATTCGGTTCTGAAACACAAAACAAGCATGCATAAGTCCAACATCTATTGTAAGTTCAGACTGCTGTCTCGTGCCCCCCTACTTACTGTAGTCCATGTGTAGTGATATCCATCAGGATTCATCACAGGCAGGACGTACACATCCATGTTGTCCAAAATGTCAGTTATGTCTTGGTTTTGTTTGTAAAAACCCAAGGCCTTTGGTGGATGAGAATGTCTTACTGATCTGATTTGTGGATAAAGATAACATACCAACGTGATGTACTCACATATTGTATGAACCATAAGCAGAAGGCAGGAGAGATCCACTCTCTGGCATGGATCCCACAGTCGATCCACATGGCTTTTTTATTCTCACTGTTAAGTGACAACTGAGAGCAGAATAAAATATGCTTTAGTTCCTCATAAAAGTAAATACACCCCTCGCAATATTTCATCTATCTTCTAATCATATCCACAGAAATTACACTTTGATACAATTTTAAATCAGTGTACAACTTGGATATCGGTGTAACACCTCAAAATAAGTCAACACACAGCGATTTATGTCACAACGAAAGTAAGCATTTTACACGCATAAGTGAAAATGTCCAAATTTTAAAGTGCTAAAAATAATAGTAGCTAGACAAAATATTCACACTTTAGGCACAATGTGGACATTAGGGGTGAACTCACTTTTGTTACCAGCATGTGACTTATTGTATATACTTATATTTTGCGGGGACAGTAAATTTACAGTTATACAACAGGGTCTCAGTAGCTTTCAACAAATCAAATGTAATCAGGGTTTCCCCTTCATGCATTTGATTGTGGTGCGCCACGACAACATATGTACATAATGTATTGTATTGTAGCGTCCAGAAAAAGACATACAAAAGCAGACGCTCTTTTTAGCTTTTATTGATAATTGCATGCTTACAATTCTAACAAGTATTTTCCTCCGTGCACACACGTCTCCGTGTTTCACTCCTAAACACACAAAACTTCCCTTATTCTCCCCACCCCCCACCCCCACACGGAGTATTCACAAACCATGAGAAAAATGAACATCATAATACACTAACATGCACATTAACATCACCAGGTAGTTCAATGGATATATATATATATATATATTTTATTATTTGCGTACTATTTACTAGTGATGCACCAAAAATTTGGCTGTTGAAGAAAGACGTACTTTGATTATCGGAACAGCGCAGACAAAACCGGATGTTGTGATGACGTAAGCCATACGCACAAGGTTGTCTAGCTTGGAGGCAGCATGTCTGTGATATGGAGTACTTTAATGTATTCCAGATATACCCGCGGACAGCGATTTTCAGAATTTAAGATGGAACTAGCGGCTTTTGTAAAGAGAGAAAGGCTCCCAGCAGCACGAAGCAAGTGTGACGTCAGGCTCTGTGCAGCTCGTTTTTCATCGTGGACGTGGAGCAACAGAAGTAAAGAGTCTCTAATCCCGAATACAGTCTACAATAACACCATAAATAAATGCTAGATTTGTTGCCAGTCCTTTTTAATAAAGAAAGAGTGACTAAAAGAATTGGAGAAATCGCTACAAAAAAAAAATCAACAAAGTCCATTGTACAATAAGCGGTAACAATTAAGAAATAAGGCAAAATGATATTATGTACAAAAAATATATGTTGAAACTACAATAAATCATAACAGATTTGTTTAAAATGTATGTACACATTTTCTTGCCTTTTTAAAGAAAATATATGCATCATAGTAACTATTGTGATGATGTCATATTAAACACGCCCGAGCCACGCCCCAACTCCACAAGTATCTTGGCAATCTAGGGGAAACCCTGATAATAGTTTTTAAGATTTTTTTAACACCGTAATGAAAAAAAGTAAGATCCATTATACATTCACACCGACAAATAAGTACAAGTCGCAGCGTTTTGGCATCTTTTGACACAGATTTGTCCCGAGTTTTTATTATTGTACCATTCACTTTTACTACAGTGTTTACAAATGCTGCCCTCTAAGATGGCTCCACATCTGGGTCCTAATCCGACATAACATTATTGTATTTTTTAAAACCTTTCATAGTCGTATATAAGACTTTTATGAGATTTTAGGACATTTTAAGACCACGCGTACATGCTATGTTCGTCCTTCGTTTTCAAAGATGACCAGGTGACTTCACGTTGATTTGTGTGTGCGAAGATGGCTGATGAGGCCAATCCTTGCGTGGAATGACCGGCTGCAGTGAGGGCAGGTTACGGCTGGGGGGTGGCTGGCTGAGAGGGAGGAACTGTCTCTGGTCTTGCGGAGCTGTCGCTTCTGTTCGGCTTCATGGATGCGTTTTTCCTCGAAGTCTGCTACACCATGCCAGACTGCAGAGCGCCAGTTTGAACGGTGTTGGGCATCGTCTTCCCAGGTCTCTGGGTCCAGACCACAGCCCTTGAGACTGGCCTTTAGGGTGTCCTTAAAGCGTTTTGGCTGTCTGCTGCGTGAGCGCTTTCCATAGTGCAGTTCACCATACAGGAGCATTTTTGGTAGGCGATCGTCTGACATGCGGCAGACATGGCCAGCCCATCTCAGCTGGGAACGCATGAGGATGGCATAGATGCTCTCCATCTCAGCCCTGTGGAGGACCTCAGTGTCTGGGATCTTGTCTTGCCACCTGATGTTGAACAGCCTCCTGAGGGATCTCATGTGGAAGGCGTTAAGCTGTTTAGCATGAGTCCAGGTCTCACAGGCATACAGCAGGGCGGGTAGGACAACAGCACGGTAGACCTTAAGTTTGGTCCGTAGGCTAAGCCCTCTGCGCTCCCAGACAGAACTGTGGAGTCGGCCGAATGCAGCACTTCCATGCGCTATCCTATGCATGACCTCCTCGTCGATGTTGCCCACGCGTGACAAGGTGCTACCCAGGTAGACAAACTTTTCAGCAGCTTTGAGGTCTTCACCATGACGAGAGGCTCAGTGTACGGGTTGATGCATCACCTCTGTTTTCTTTGTACTGATGGTGAGTCCAAAGTCTGAGCATGCTGTAGCGAAGTTGTTCATGCTCAGTTGCATTTCCAGCTCGTTGGAAGCATTCAGGGCACAGTCGTCCGCAAAGAGGAAGTCGCGAACCTTGGTGGTCTGTACATTTGTCTTTGCCTGGAGTCTTCGCAGATTAAACATCTTGCCATCAGTGCGGTAGCCCATGTCCCCAGACCGGAAAGCATTTTAAGACCACGCATACAACATGTACACTGACTACTTTAAACTGTGTCAATGTGTCATATCTTCAATGGGAAAATATATGCCATTTTTAGAGACTGTTGCATTGGAATAAGACAAACACGCTCACCTTAAGAGCATAGAGTGGGCGCTTCTCGTAGGAGGAACCCAGGAGAATAGTTTGGATGGCGTTGGGGTTGTCCTTTGTTGTCCTGTTGATCCAATGATAGATCTTCAGAGGCGACAAGAAAACATGATCAGGTAATCACCATGGCGACGGAACTAGAGTGCAGTGGAAGGCATACATCCTCCAGGCTGTGATAGCGCTCGTAGAAAGACGTGCTGCTTCGAGGGTCCGTCGTGTCGTTCCTCATCTGCATTTCGATCAACTCATTGGCGTTGTCCAATAACACTCTGAAGAACGCACAGGTGGTTAATCATCAAAAACTGAAGCAAAAGGAAATTGTATACTGCAGTAACTCAACTTAAAAGCGTTTTGAGATAAGAACTGTCTCTTGGCTAATTGTTATGGTTTAAGTTTCAAGTATCCCCGCCATGAATTGACGTATCGAATGTCACACTCAACCCTGTAAAATCCACCCAAAACATCTGGTCTTACTCGCTAGCAGTGATGGACATAACTTTCTTTTCGAACCATGGGAATTAAGGAAAGTGAGTGTCATGGACACTGCTGAGAGGAAGAAGTGGATGATATACATTGAATTAAAGAAAGAAATCATCAAAAACATGACCGAGGGTGAAACAGTTTGAGTGTATAGCTGCTGGTCTGCACCATACTGAAGCAGAATGAGTCTAACGCCAGCCAATGATGTTGAAATAATATCTAAACTGGGGGACAATTATCCGTGAAAATATGGAGAAGCTGCTGATGATGTGTTTGACGTCCAAGCAGCTGGAAGGCGATACCGTAGAAATCCATTCTCCAAAATAAATGCTGTACATTATTACAACATTACTTTAAAAAACTACTGTAGTTGTTTGTAATACATTCCATTGTATTGTTTTTCATGCTGTATTTATTATCTAAAAGTCTGTTGTTCTTTTAAAAAGCCATGTTACATGTTACAATTGTGCTGCTTTTGGGGCCAAGCATCAATTGATTTCAATTTCAATGTGCGACGTTGATTTAAGATACAAGTTTTGAGATCAGAGCTCCGTCACAGAACCAATTAAGCTTATAAGTTGAGGTACTACTGCAGTATTTGTTTTAACGCTGAGAACATACTCATGTGTTATTTTATATCGCTGCAGCACATCTTTGACCACCGCTGAGCTGTTTGCAGGAACAAAGAGGTGAACTTGCGTTTCCTCTTGGATGTACTGGTGGTGTACAGGCTGCCACAATGCAGTCTGAAAAAAATAGTATGTAGATATTAGGGGGGAAAAAAACTGATACAAATAATTTCTACCTCATATTGAGTGGAGATATTCTTCAAGATGTCCACTTGCACCGGTGTTGTCGGTGTGATGGACAGAATTTGATCACTGCACAAAAGAAGAGGAAATTGTTGTAGAGTAGTGCGTGTGCATGACGCAAGCCACACTTTTTTAATGAAAGCTTGAAATTATGCTGGATTTAAAAATAAGAAAAGGCACACTTACCGTGTTTCAGTGCTGACCGCTCCGATGAGCTGGAACAATAAAACAAAGCAGATCAAAAGTGTCCTCATGATGGAAAGTGCAGATGACAGTGATAGTTTGCGCAAACTGTGGGGGTAGGGAAATGTTATTGATTTAGTCTTTTAGTATTGATTCACAAGTTAAACTTTGGCTTTTTCAGACAGAGGGGGCATAGATCAGCTAACATGGCGGCGACGATTAAGATGACTTCAATCACATGTTTTTAACAGGATGCACTTTTTAAAACCATTTGGATTTAATTTACACATTATGAAAACTGACTGAAAGCAGCAGTTTTTTTTAAATGGTGTATTTATACATCCTCGCCTGCAAGTGGCGCTCGTTAAATGCAAACCGCAGTAAAGAGCAGGCAAGTGAGAAGTTTAAAGGTGACGTGTGTAGTTTTGTTTCCGTTGGCAAGATGTCGGCACACGACCAGCTGGCTTTGTATTTGTCTACAACAACACAGTAAGCATTTTTATTTCCATTTGTGAAACCTTTAAGCCACATGGTTATACATTTCATTTAGATTTCGTCAGTGTCGTCGTTGTTCACCGTTTTGAAATCGTTTTTCTGTTTATTTCTTTCCACTGCCTAAGCTATTTTACTCATACTGTCTTTTTTGTAATTCATTTTTTTGCTTAAACACAAACTTAGTATTTAAACAGTTAAACTTCTTGAAATGTAATGAACTAGTAGAGTACAATATTGTAAAAATGATGTATTAACCACAAATTCTACCAAACAACATTGACGCGATACTTGGATGAGAGGCGAAACGTCTTCTAAGACAAACCAAACAGTCCAGTTGCGATCGATTGAATGACCTGGGTGAATGAGAACATCCATTGACAACATTTAAAACAGATTCGTAAAAAAAGAAAGTAATTATAACCCAAAAAGATTGTAGAGTTTAAAAAACCAAACACATCTAGATTAGAACAGTGAGAATAGAAAGATGCATTTCAATCAAGGGTGTTAGATTTGGGAACAAACTTGACAGTGGAACAAAACAATGTAATATAGTCAGACTCAAAAATATAAGGTTCTGGATCATCATTTGTACCAAAGTAACCGTTGCAATTTCTCATGAAGTCTGCATGATTAGTAATAGTAGTTGTTGTCACCTCCTTGTACCCCAGCACCTAGAAAACCCTCAAATCTAGACTCCAAACATCCCAGACAAGCTAGTCAGGTTACTTCTAGACCTCCACCCCACTCCTACGTCCTACCCACTTCTCCAAAGTGGGCTGGCTCAGGGTGGAGGACAGAGTAAAACAACTTGCACTGAGCCTAGTCTATAAAATTCGCTACACCTCTCTGATACCGAAGTACTTGTCAAACTACTCCCATAACGTAAATGACCACCATAACCAGCTCCAACAAACCATGTTAAACCCAAATTCCGATCTAACAAAGGTCTTAACTCATTCTCCTTCTATGCCACATCAATATGGAATGCACTCCCAACAGGTGTAAAAGAATGTGCATCTCTACCCTCCTTCAAAGCCGCACTAAAAGAACACATCCAGGCAACTACAACCCTAGACTAACACCCTCCCCCACCACCTCCCCGGATTGTAATTAATCAAATGTAAATAATCAAATGTGTATATACTTGTTCTTATGCTTTCTGAGCTCACTATGCTCACTGCTCGCTGTACATATCCTACGAAGTCAGACCTACACTGTTTCAATTTACATTTCTCAGATGATATTGTTGATTACTGAAGTGCTGATATCAACCAAACCTAACCCCCCCGCCCCAACCCCCTCCACATCCCACATCCCGGATTGTAAATAATGTAAATAATTCAATGTACATACTGTGATGATGATTAACTTGTGTGATGACTATTATGCTGATAGTATATATTTATACCATGAATTGATTAACGTAGACCCCGACTTAAACAAGTTGAAAAACTTATTCGGGTGTTATCATTTAGTGGTCAATTGTACGGAATATGTACTGTACTGTGCAATCTACTAATAAAAGTCTCTATCAATCAAACAATCAATTGTGGGGAAAAGTGAACATTGTTATGAGTCTGTGAAATTAATACGGCGCCGTATGCTTAAAATGACCAACGTATGTAAATATTACATGTTATTATGAATGTGCCTGTGACAATAGTACATATTTACTTACAGCATGTACTGTATATTGAGCGTTGATGGAGGTTTTTTAGAGTGCTTTATACAGTTAAAATTCTTGAAATGTAATGAACTAGTAGAGTATAATATTGTAAAAATGATGTATTAACCACAAATTCTACCAAACAACATTGACGCCTACTTGGATGAGAGGCGAAACGTCTTAATAGCGCGAATCACATTAGCTCCATTGTTAGCCGACTTTTGCTAATGTTTATTTACAAGTTAGAATGCATGAAAACTGAAATACATGTGTTCTTGTCTTACATAAAGATTGTGAATGATGGGCAACATTTTAATAATTAATACATTTTACTTATTTGTTTCGTATTTTAATTATATTATTTTGTTTACTCTTAGTACATCATTTTTTTTTAAAATTGATATTTCTCATTATTATTTTTTTATTTTTTTAACACAATAATGAACACAAATTAATGCCTTTTTGACAGTGTTGTGTCCCTGTGTTGCAGCTTGCTGTGGAAGTTGTTGTTGCCCCTGTTGTTTGTATGCCTGCTGCTGCTGGTCCTGCTGGTCCTGCTGGTGCTGGCAGTGCGTCTGTGGCTGCAGGGCAAAAGGAGCGCTCGACTGGCGACGACCAGACGTCCAGTAGTGGCCTTCTTCCATCCGTACTGCCACGCTGGCGGCGGCGGAGAGAGGGTGCTATGGTGTGCAATCCGGGCTTTGCAACAAAGGTAGAGTTGACGGTCTCTTCAGAATTCTTAAACAAGTTCAACTGAACTATTTCTGTTCTTTGTGTCTTCACAGGTACTCGCAGGTAGACTTTGTGGTCTACACCGGCGACCTGGGTGTTTCAGCGCATGAGATCTTGGATGGAGCGCGAATTCGTTTCAACATCACGCTTCGCCGCCCCATTCGCTTTGTGTTCCTCAGGCACAGAGTTCTTGTGGAGCCCAGCACATATCCTCACTTCACTCTGCTCGGGCAGAGCGTGGGTTCCATCTTCTTGGGATGGGAGGCGCTCACTGAGTTTGTACCTGATATTTACATCGATTCAATGGGCTACGCCTTCACTCTGCCTATCTTCCGCTACCTGGGAGGCTGCAGCGTCAGCTGTTATGTTCACTATCCCACCATCAGTACCGACATGCTGTGTGTGGTGAGAGAAAGGAATACCAGGTATG
Source organism: Entelurus aequoreus (assembly GCF_033978785.1). Lineage (NCBI taxonomy): Eukaryota > Metazoa > Chordata > Actinopteri > Syngnathiformes > Syngnathidae > Entelurus > Entelurus aequoreus. The sequence continues at coordinate 88,084,145 of NC_084731.1, read as the reverse complement.
TATTTACTTGCATAATTATTACAGTTTTGTTTAACACCCTTTACTGGTTGGCCTAGTGCAACTAACTCGTTCGAGGGGCCGCATTTCCAGAAAGCTAAGGACCTCACTATTATTTTTTCATTTAAAAACCAACATACTCTGTAGTGGACATTTGTTTTTGGTCTATTTCTTTCGTCAGAAAAAAATCAGACCTGTATGCAAATTACAGGTGTCCACTGAAGTGGACACAGGCCTTTAGGATGTCACAACTAGGGATGGGAATCAGAAACCAGTGTATCAATTATTTGGAATCGCTAGCCAATTTTTCAAACGATTCTCTCATCGATGCCAGTAGTTGGAACTGACATCATGACGGAACGTTTCAGTTACGTATTCGCATTACTTAAGACCTTGATGTCAATTCGATGTCGATTAATCGTGCAGCCCTATCTCTTATTAAATCAAATATTTGTGTATGCATGCAACAAAATCTAACTGGTAGTGTTGGGAAGATGTTTCTACATGGGGGAAGCGCCGCTGTCAGACACAGAGCTCAAAGTGCCATCCCACGCCTCTAGCCGGCCGAATTTCGCTGTCAACCCTGGTGGGACTGATCACGAAGAATTGGACCTCGTCCGTTGCTCGGTCCAGCTCTCCTTTCGCAAAAGTATCAATCCTTCCGCTAGTTCACATACAGAAACTTTCTTAGGACTTTACTTGCTCTATTTAGTCAAGTTTTATGTCCTCTTGAGAACCTCATAAAGTATGTTTAGCATTTTGTCGGGGCGGAAAGAGGCGAAAAATTTTTGCTCACTTTAGTGAAGACAATTCTTTTTGTAAGTACAATTAATTAACTTAAGATTCACCGTGTAAGTGCAAGAGCACATCCATGTGACATTACAGACACTTAGTGACCAGTGAGTATACACTACTACATATCACCATTTGTTTATTTCTCTTAAAAAAATAGTCGACTATGGGCCAAGTCTAACGAATCAGATTCAACTATGAAAATCCTTAGCTGAAGACAGACATATGTAATAATAATAATGCAAGTATTAATTTCAAACACAATAAGCTTTGATTTATTTATTTTTATTTTTTAACCATTGTAATTGGAAGGTCAATGATTTTTAATGAACTAGACAATAAATAAAATTGACTCTCAACCTCTGTCAATCACTTTCTGTTCAACGTGGCACACTTGCTCGTTGGTTCGTGTTGTCGGGCTCATTTTGCTTACTCCTTTTGAAACCGAAATGGACATTTGGATAATCTTTTTTCCTCCTAATTTTTGTCACCCCGCTGTGCTTCTCACTAGCGAGTCGCGACTAGCGAGGCTCTTTGTCCGTGAATCCTGTGTGTATAAGCTTGCGGTCCTGCCTCCGGCCACCGAGACAAATATTGATGCAGAGTGAACCCTCTTGCACCCAATTTGGAAAGCGAGAGACAAACAAAACAAACACACGCAGTCATGGCAATTTATCCATTGGCACAGTTATTGAGTTAATTTTCATTTATCGTTCAATTAATTGATTTAGTGACCACGCTTATGTTCTCCCAGCAACGATTGCATTTTATGACCAATTAAGTCAAATTGAAAAATCTCTCATGGCTTCAAAACAGTGTTTGGGAATAACTGAATTTTAAATGAAGTGGTGACAGTTGATTCGCTGTTCTTATCCCAGGTTCAACAACCCAGATTACGTCTCCAACAACCTGTTCCTCAGCGCCGTGAAGGTGTTCTACTACTGCGTGTTCGCCTTGCTGTACGGAATGGCCGGCTCTTGCAGTCACCTTGTCATGGTCAACTCCTCCTGGACACTTGACCACATTCTATCACTGTGGTACGTCCCCAACCGCACCAGCGTTGTCTACCCGCCCTGCGACGTCAGCGCATTCCTGGATATCCCGTTGGAGGAGGACGGGGGGAAGAAAACGTGCCGCTCCATCGTCTCCATCGGGCAGTTCCGGCCCGAGAAGGACCACAAACTGCAGATCAGGGCATTCAAGAAGGTGTTGGCTCGACGGAGAGATGACAACGAGACACTAAAACTGATCCTAATTGGAGGATGCAGGAATCAGGAGGACCAAGATCGGGTGCTGATGTTGCGGGGGCTGTGCCTGGAGCAGGGCGTGGCTGACAAGGTGGAGTTTAAACTGAACGTACCCTTTGCAGAGCTGAAGAAAGAGTTGGAGGAGGCCACTATCGGGCTACACACCATGTGGAACGAGCACTTTGGGATAGGTAACAGATCTCCACTCACCGGTTTGTTTTATTGCACGTGACAGCGCTCTGATCCCCTTCAGGTGTCGTGGAGTGCATGGCAGCAGGAAAAGTCATCCTCGCCCACAAGTCCGGAGGTCCCAAGCTAGACATCGTAGTGCCTTTCGAGGGCGGCCAGACAGGCTTCCTTGCAGACGACGAGGACAGCTACGCCGAGGCCATCGAGAATATCCTCAATCTGCCGCCTGCCAGCCGCCTGCAGATAAGAGAGAACGCACGGCAGTCGGTGACTCGCTTCTCAGATCAGGAATTTGAAGTCTCTCTCCTGGCTGCCATGGAGCCTCTGATGGGGACAGTTGAACAATGACACAGTTTGTCTGGGACTGTTTTTATTTTTCTTATTTATGGTAAACGTGCAAAAAAGTCCGCCTTAGCTTTGTCATTGTGACTTAAGAGGTTTTAGCTTACGGCAGACATGTGAAAAGCGATCCTTAAACGGGGACTGAACTTTATTTTTGGAGTTTTGCCCATTGTTCTCAATCATTATGACAGATGTATTTTTTTAAAATGCATTCTAAATAGTACATCCAAACACCTCCATTAAGGTTGTATATACATGATGTAAGTATATATGTAATGTAGTAACAGGCACTTATATGCGGCACATTAATTTAAAAAACATGTTTACTTTCTTAACGTCATTGATTACTACTCACTGCAGACTTTATGAGAGCCTACAAACATAATAAAACATCACTCACAGCTAAAGGTCTACTGTCATTAGGATGTCAACTGCTAGGATGTTAATATATTATATTCCCATTTAGATTTGAAGAATCACTCATAATTCTTGGGAAGAAAAGGTGGGTGGAACCAAGCGTCATTTCAGAATCAGAAATACTTTAATCTCTGAGGGGAAATGGAAATTCATGTCGTTCTCACCATTCCCGGGTTTAAATTTGCTGTCAAAGTGTACCAACTTGTCCGAATGCGTCCTCGATCCTTCTACTGTCCAGGTGAGAGGCATGATTTATGATCTAGAAAAAGTTTGACGAGCAAGGAAACTAGGAAGCAGCTGATCAGTCCGTTATGTCAACTTTGGCACACACGCTCATGATCATGGTGCCGCTATACATAGTTTGTCTGCGTTAGCTCTTATAATCACAGTATCACTAATACTTGGTCAATATTAAAGTCACGAAATGTAAATGTTTTTTTTTAATGGGCTGAATAGAGAACCTCTCACTGGCTGTGCTGTAAGCAGACTTATCATCAAAAAAAAAAAATACATCCGTCTCATAATTGTGAACGATAGGCAAAATTCCACAAAAAAAGTGCAGTTCCTCTTTAACGCACTAAATGACGGATTTAATACTTTGCACTGTTTTCAAAACACACATTTCATCTAAATTAGTATGAAATGTATTTGTGTGTACTAATTGCTGAATGATAAGATGTAAATGTACCAGTGAACAATGATATGTACACAAGTTTGTGTAAACTAATGTGATTTTTCACTTAAGTGTAAATAAAAAAGATCAGCTTTAAAGCCCTTATTTCAAGTGAATTGAGGTTAAGCGTCATTTTAAAGAATTGGCACATCAAGGCGGGATCAATGGTGCCGAACAAAGGTTGAGAACAGTGGCGAGGGGTGATTGAGGCCAATAGGCGGTGCAAAGTTGATTTTGCAGATGTAATTGAAAGAGTCGAGATGCTTTTAGTTTGTTAGTATGCTTGTTGTGATGAAGTCATAGGTGCTTCTCTTGGCCTTGCTGCAGTCGCTCAGGTGCTCAATTGTTCATGCGTGATAGGTGACATGACCTTAACAGCGTCCCGCTGTAGGCTACAATGCTTAGGTGCGGGAACTCAGCTTGTCCCTCTCGGGCACGCGGAGGTAGCTGGAGCCTATCCCAGCTGCATTCGGGCGGGCGGCGAGGTACACCCTGGACAAGTCACCTACTCATCGCAGGGCTAACACAGATAAACAACATACACACACTAGGGCCAATTTAGTGTTGCCAATCAACCTATCCCCAGGTGCATGTCTTTGGAGGTGGGAGGAAGCCTGAGTACCCGGTGAGAACCCACACAGTCACGGGGAGAACATGCAAACACCACACAGAAAGATCCTGAGCCCGGGTATTGAACCCATGACCTTCTAATTGTGATGCACACGCACTAACCCCTGTTCCACCGTGCTGTATTATGACCTACATAATGAAAATAATTACAAAAATACAAGATTTTGTGAACGCTATAGACTATTTTTTTAAATGATTTTAACAATAGGTGACATATTTTAACATATTCCAATAATGTTCAATGTATCGCCAAAAACTTTAGCTTCCAATCTTTAAAAAATGCATATGATTAGCCACGAAAAATATTGCTACTAGGGCTGCAACTAACGATTAATTTGATAATCGATTAATCTGTCGATTATTACTTCGATTAATAATCGGAAAAAGAGACACACTACATTTCTATCCTTTCCAGTGTTTTATTTTTAAAAAAACAGCATACTGGCACCATACTTATTTTGATTATTGTTTCTCAGCTGTTTGTACATGTTGCAGTTTATAAATAAAGGTTTATATAAAAAAAAAATTGCCTCTGCGCATGCGCATAGCATAGATGCAACGAATCGATGACTAAATTAATCGCCAACTATTTTTATAATCGACATTCTAATAACATAACTTACCAAACACCGCAGATTAAGTATTATTAAAAACAACCATCCATCCATCCATTTTCTACCGCTTGTCCCTTTTTGGGGTTGGCAGTAATTTCATGTCAATGGTAGTATACATAAATGAATCAATACTATATTCAAATGTTTTTTGTTTTTTTTTGCACTTACAGCAGCTGACCAATTGGTGGCAGAGTATGGCAACACATAATAGCGTCTACTGTAGCGAGGAGCGACTGATGCCCAACTTTTACATTACAGACTTAGGCATGTAGGAGTTCACATTTACCTGTGCAAAGCTGAACAGCCAGTTAACATGTAAATGTTCTCCAATAAGCACACGTGGTTGTTTTTTTCTTCCGTTTTAGTGAAGTCATTTACAAAATAGAGCTATCAGTTAAACAGCTAAGCACACAAACTAGACATATGTAATAAGAGTCCTTAGTTGAACAATTTGCAGTTTAAAACATTTGTCAGTATAAGCAAGTATGAAATATTTATAGTAGCATATTACTTACAGATACAAAGTCTCCAAGGCAGAAGAGTATCAGAAAGTATCCAGTAACAAACATGTCCGCATCATTCAATAATGCCTTATGAGCTTATAGGGGAACTGCACTTTTTTGAAAATGTTGCCTGTTATTCACAATCATTATGAAAGACATTACGAAGAATGGATTTAAAAAACAAAAAGCATTCTAACTCATAAACGTAAATAAAAGTTTGCTTATAGCTGAGCCAATGGAAGGTCCTCTATTCCGCCTATAAAACCCGATAAATAACCATCCAAAAACCACCAACAATACTACTCCGTTTACATTTCGGAATTTGAATATTAACAAAGTATTAGTGATATTGTAATTATAAGTGCTAACGCTGACAAACTTTTTATAGCAGGGCATGGTCTGCTGTTTCCTTGCTTCCCTGCTCCCTGTAAGTTTATTGCAGATCATAAATCATGCCTCTCACCTGGACAAAAGAAAGCTGAGGATGCATTCCGACAATTTGGTACACATCCAATTTAGACCCATTAATGGCGAGAATGACACTTTATGGATTAATATCCTTGTTGCACTGAGAATGATCCTGGTTTGGAGGATTGTTAAACATTTTCTACACCTCAGCGTCACTTTTCCCGCTCCACTTCGGTCCGAATGTTCACTACTTCTAGCCAGGTACTGTCTCTCAAGTGCAGCCATGACAGCAGCACAAGAGAGTCCAATGAGGAGGTGAGTGTATGGAGTTAAAGTGTTTTTTGAATTTTGTCTTATCATTCACAACCCTTATGTAAGACACACATATGTATTTCCTATTTATGCATTCTAATTAGTAAAATACGGCAAGTATGAGGATGTTGAAGTCGGAAAACACTTTCATCCCATAAAACCCTCTAAAAAAACATCCAAAAACCACCAACAAAACTCTTTTTACATTCCGTGACCTAAATATTAAAGGCCTACTGAAATGAATTTTTTTTATTTAAACGGGGATAGCAGATCCATTCTATGTGTCATACTTGATAATTTCGCGATATTGCCATATTTTTGCTGAAAGGATTTAGTAGAGAACATCGACGATAAAGTTCGCAACTTTTGGTCGCTGATAAAAAAAGCCTTGCCTGTACCGGAAGTAGCGTGACGTCGCAGGTTGAAAGGCTCCTCACATTTCCCCATTGTTTACACCAGCAGCGAGAGCGATTCGGACAGAGAAAGCGACGATTACCCCATTAATTTGAGCTAGGATGAAAGATTTGTGGATGAAGAACGTGAGAGTGAAGGACTAGAGTGCAGTGCAGGACGCATCTTTTTTCGCTCTGACCGTAACTTAGGTACAAGCTGGCTCATTGGATTCCACACTCTCTCCTTTTTCTATTGTGGATCACGGATTTGTATTTTAAACCACCTCGGATACGATATCCTCTTGAAAATGAGAGTCGAGAACGCGAAATGGACATTCACAGTGACTTTTATCTCCACGACAATACATCGGCGAAGCACTTTAGCTACGGAGCTAACGTGATAGCATCGTGCTTAACTGCAACTACGCCAGTTCTCATCTGCTCATCAACACCCGTGCTCACCTGCGTTCCAGCGATCGACGGCGCGACGAAGGACTTCACCCGATCATCGATGCAGTCGGCTGGCCGGAGACGGAGGAAGTCAAGGTGAGGACATCGGCGCGCGTTGTAGCTTTCGACGACACCCCGGCTGCCATCAGAGTCGGCAAGAAACATACATTTCCCCAAAGTTACGTACGTGACATGCACATAGCGACATGCACATAGCGACATGCACATAGCGACACGCACGTACGGGCAAGCGATCAAATGTTTGTAAGCCAAAGCTGTAGTCATGGTAGCGCGTCTGCTATCCAAGTCAAAGTCCTCCTGGTTGTGTTGCTGCAGCCAGCCGCTAATACACCGATCCCACCTACAGCTTTCTTCTTTGCAGTCTCCATTGTTCATTAAACAAATTGCAAAAGATTCACCAACACAGATGTCCAGAATACTGTGGAATTTTGCGATGAAAACAGAGCTGTTTGTATTGAGATACAATGTGTCCGAATACTTCCGTTTCAACCATCGACGTCACGCGCAAACGTCATCATACATAGACGTTTTCAACCGGAAGTTTCGCGGGAAATTTAAAATTGCACTTCATAAGTTAACCTGGCCTTATTGCCATGTGTTGCAATGTTAAGATTTCATCATTGATATATAAACTATCAGACTGCGTGGTCGGTAGTAGTGGGTTTCAGTAGGCCTTTAAACAATTATTAGCAATATTGTTATTATAAGCGCTGACACAAACAAACAATTTTTAGTGGTGCCGTTATCACTGAGAGATAACTAGCTTATGCTGCTACAGTGTTGACACTCAGCTGCTGCTGCATTGCCTCCGAGTTGGTAAAAGTTAATTCTAGAATATGAATAATGCCTCTCACCTGTAAAGTAGAAGGTTGTGGCCATAAAGCGAGACATTGCTCAACTTTGACATCCGACTGAGACTCAAAGAGGTCAAGAAAGACACAAAAAGACGCTCATTTTGTGGCACTTTTTTTTTTAACCTGCGTGAGAATGATTGTTTATTTAAACGGGAAGATATGAACATCCCATCGGTCAGCATTCCAGTGACAGCAGACATTGTACAGAGTTTTATTATGTTCGTAGTTCTTGTTTACCGTATTTTTCGGAGTATAAGTCGCTCCGGAGTATAAGTCGCACCGGCCGAAAATGCATAATAAAGAAGGAAAAAAATATATATAAGTCGCACTGGAGTATAAGTCGCATTTTTGGGGGAAATTTATTTGATAAAACCCAACACCAAGAATAGACATTTGAAAGGCAATTTAAAATAAATAAAGAATAGTGAACAACAGGCTGAATAAGTGTACGTTATATGACGCATAAATAACCAACTGAGAACGTGCCTGGTATGTTAACGTAACATATTATGGTAAGAGTCATTCAAATAACTATAACATATAGAACATGCTATACGTTTACCAAACAATCTGTCACTCCTAATCGCTAAATTCCATGAAATTGTATACGCAGGGTTTCCCACACATTCATTTATTTGTGGCGGCCCGCCACGAAATAATTACATCTGCCACAAATTTTAAAAAAAAAAACAGCTTCTCAGGCAAATCATATAGTTGATGTAGATGTCCATATCGGCTGTTCAGATTTACTTTACAAAAGAGAAGTGTAGGATACTTCTCTTGTTGCCTTATTTGTATTTGACTTTATTAAATGTATTTATATTAGAAACACAACATGTGTATATAACAAAGGGTGCAAAGTCTGCAGGCAGTAGGAAACACATGGTTAAGTGTAGGGAGTAAAACTGATGGCAGTCTAAAGTTCAAGATTTTTGGAGCTCTTTGTTCAGTGGATCAGATGTTTGATGAGGCTCTGTGTCTATCTACCACCACTACTGTTTTCTGTTTATTTGTTACTGACTGTGGCAGGACACCTCTGCCTCTGTTTCACTTTATGTTGCTGGTAAATAATATGGTTATAGTAGTAGGCTAAAGTTAAATTATTTAGTATGCACTATTTAAAGGGGCAGAGCTTTGAGACATTTTAGCTTTTATATTTTATAAGATATATTTTTTGTAAGAACCACAATTAATAAATATATTTCAGTGAATAACTTATTGTTCAAATCTGTATATAAATATGTACATAAAGTGTTGTAATTATATTGTAAAATGGATAGATGGATGGACGTTTAAAACAAAACTGTTATTAATTAGTAAGTATACATTTTTTAGCCTTTTTAGAGAAAATCAAATCATTGTAGTAAATTATGCAAATTACTCGATGATGTCATGGTGACCACGACCATAGCCACGCCCCCACCGCCACAGGTATCTTGGCAGTTTATGGGAAACACTGTATACGTCTAGTCTCTTACGTGAATGAGCTAAATAATATTATTTGATATTTTACAGTAATGTGTTAACAATTTCACACATAAGTCGCTCCTGAGTATAAGTCGCACCCCCGGCCAAACTATGAAAAAAACTGTGACTTATAGTCCGAAAAATATGGTAGTATATATTCAACTTCTAAAACTTGTATCACCTCCTCCTTATATTCAGGCTCAAAAATATAAGTTTCTGGATTACTATTCTTCACAAAGTAGTCTTTGTCTTCCACAAAGTCTGTCATGATTAATTGGACGGGAAAAGCGAACGTAGTGATACGTCTGAAATATGCCACCGAATGCTTAAAATGACCAAACTTTGTAAATATTACATGTTATGAATATGCCTACATATGCATATATATTTGGTATGAATATAAAACGATGGAGGCTTTTGGATGGTTTTTAGAATCCTTTATAGGCCGAATAGAGCGACTCCCATTGCCTCCATTGTTAGCTGACATTTGCTAGCGTTTTAGTGGTGTGCCGTCAGGGCCAGCAAGACCTTCTCTGCTGGCCTAACATAACCAGAAATCTTGATCATAATTAAAGATAAAAGTAATTTTTTATTTACTTTCCCTAAATATATACAAGTATTCATATTCTCCTCATGTCACATTATGCTCCGTTCCAGTGCCGTTGTTTTTAGGTTAGAGTTTCTATCCAATCAGAATTCAGCTAGCTTATGTTGCCATGCTGTACCGAATTTTCCCGGGGCCTTCAGAATTAACAATGCGGGCATCCGTGCTCTGTAAATGAACGGGCACATACAGTTGAAAGATAATTGCGATAGCCAATCAGATCACGAGTTGTTGTCAGTAAGGCCTTCGAGCTGGCGGCTACGCTGCTGCTCACTGCTCCCCTCACCTCCCAGGGGGTGATCAAGGGGATGGGTCAAATGCAGAGGACAAATTTCACCACACCTAGTGTGTGTGTGATGGGTCAAATGCAGAGGACAAATTTCACCACACCTAGTGTGTGTGTGACAATCATTGGTACTTTAACTTAACTTTAACATTTACGCATCCTGTGATTGGATACTCACCGGGAGCAGAGCCACACCCGGGACCGTTAGTGGATGAATATGAGAACACAGAGTTGATAGACAGTTGCGATGGCCAATCAGATCACAAGTTGTTGACAGTAGGCTATCTAGGTAGCCTGATGTTAATGAGACTGTGACTGGGTACTCACTCGGGAGTCCCAAGTGAGGATCCAATCACAAGTTGCGAAAACAGGAAGTGGCACCGGAGCCATAGAAAGCCAAAGAAAACTCACCGGTACAACAACCACGGAGATAAAGTGTTTGTCGTACACCTAGTAATCTGCTGTGGACAGACGAAGCTAAGCAATGCAGGTTTAGTGAGCGGTGCGCGCTCCAGCAAAGGATATCACATTTTTGGCAGGCAATCGCATTTTGGCACAACACCGGCGGTGAAACTTTCACACGAATCAAACTACTTTGAGCTGTACCACTGGCTTATACAGCGTCGGATGGGTGCTACAAATTATGAGTTCAAATATTTTATTTCTTAATTTTTTCACGCTTCATCTGTTTTATACAATTCCTTTAATTTTGACAGTACCACGTAAGATATGTTTTAATTGCTGAAGCGGGTTTATTGAATGTTAAATGCGCCGAAAAATAAGACAGTTTTGTACACTGTTGAGGGGATTCAATACCAGTAGTGTGCAAGTGTGTTTCTGTATAGTATCTCCAGCCGTGTCCATGTGGTGACATAAATTACGGTATTTTGAGAGGTTAAGTCGGACTAAGTAGGACATCACTGAAGGCCTAGGTGAGAAACGCACGGCCCACCATTGCGTTTAAGAGTTAGAATGTATAAAAAAAAATAAAAACATGTGTTCTTGTCTTATGTTAGGATTGTGAATAATGGACTAAATTCCCCCCAAAAAGTTGTAATTCCCCTGTAGCATGGGTGTCAAACTCTGGCCCGCGGGCCAAAATTGGCCCGCCGTGTAATCTCACTTGGCCCTTGAGGCGATATCAAATTAACACTAGAGCTGGCCCGCCGATTATATACAGCGGTAGTGCCGCGGTAACACCGCATTCACCGCTAATTCTCATACTTGCCAACCCTCCCGGGAGACTCCGGTGGTAGCGGGGGTGTATTTTGTAGCGTCCCGGAAGAGTTAGTGCTGCAAAGGGTTCTGGGTATTTGTTCTGTTGTGTTTATGTTGTGTTACGGTGCGGATCTTCTCCCGAAATGTGTTTGTCATTCTTGTTTGGTGTGGATTCACAGTGTGGCGTATATTTCTAACAGTGTTAAAGTTGTTTATACGGCTACCCTCAGTGTAACCTGTACCGCTGTTGATCAAGTATGCGTTGCATTCACGTGTGTGTGCGTACAGAAGCCGCACATATCTTGTAGCTGGGCCAGCACGTTGTTACAATGGATGAAAAGTGGACGTGACAACAGCTCGTAGAGAACGTTAAAGGCAGTGCCTTTAAGGCACGCCCCCCAAGACTGTGGTCCGGGTGGACTTCGTTCGATAATAAAGGTTGCCTCAGCTCAAAGCCTGAGCCCCGACATTAATGAACTAGCATCCAAGAAAAGATGCCAGGTATCTGGTTTGGGCACATCAGATTAGATCAGTGTGTTGCAAACTGATCAGTTTAAAGTCCTGAATGGTTGGTTTATTCATTGTTATTTTATTTTCAAATTAGCCTGTGGAAAAAGTTAATGTTATTTATCTCAGAAGGCTGCAAATAGAAAAGAGGCATTCAATTTTTATTTAAATTGTATTTGATATGGCATTGATATTGTTTAATTATTATTATTATTATTTGAAACTAGATTTTGCATGTCACTATAAAGTTATATAAGCCTTGCTTGTTCAATATTCAATGCAAAACTTGTTTGGGTCCCTATTAAAAGGTTAATTTGTTCAACCTTGGCCCGCGGCTTTGTTCAGTTTTAAATTTTGTCCGACTCTGTATTTGAGTTTGACACCCCTGCCCTGTAGGGACAAGAGAAATGTCCTAATCAATGATTACTTTTTTACAAATTGGACTAGACTATACATGGTATTCTACAGCCTGAGCAACTGAAACAGTCTGTAAACTGACTTTTAACTCCACTTCCACTTTTAAGGAGTTCTGGTTACACTTACAGCAAAGACTTTTAAGTCTGGCGGATGTAGAGTCGACCCTTCTTTATGACTGAAGAACCCAAATCATGTGGACTGGAGCAGTGGTTCTGTTGATGGTGACATAATGGAATATTAATAAAAGGGGAAAAAACGTTTACAGTTCACGCGTATCACACCAATTACTCAATATTAACACACGAAAAAAAATAAACTCACCTTAGTAACTCCATGCGTCCGTGTTTCACTATAACTCGTTTTGCTATGCTAGTTTACTGACGAAACCGCGCGCAACAATAAATGCTCAATCAAGCGAGATGTGAGACATGGGCAGAAAGCGGAATTATTTCAAAATAAAACCCGAAAAACAAAAAAATTAAAGGTTAGGGGGCGTTTCTTCACAAATGACTCAGAACAGATAATGGTTTGAACATTTATATTGTGAATTTTGGATTTATATGCAATGACATGTATTCAGTCTGCAACTATTTAGGTCCCACATGAGCACATCAATAACTTACACACAGAACTGTAGCAAACATCCTGTTCAAGACTGTGATACTTTTTTTTTTTTTAAAGAAATGATATTCCACAAATGAGCTGGGTATAAAAAAAAAGAAGAAAAGAAAATCAACTGTATGCAACTCTTTTTCCCCTCAGATCAAAGACCAATAAAATAAAATACAATCATTGTAATCCATTTAATTTTTCGAAAGTGTAAATATAAGCGCCATCCTGATACATGTTGAAATGTAAGAACAGCACGAGCACCTTGCAAAATGAAGGCCATGAGACAAGAAACAGACACTAATATGAGTGCAACATTCAAGTCCTAAGTCTGTCACATTTGTTGTTCTCTACATATTTGATGCGCTGTACATTAAGCGGGCTGACATGTTGCTTTGCGGCTCCTTCCTGGGTTGTGGTCCTGTGACTTGGCAGGGGGCGATGGAAAAAAACAGCAGCTACAGCAACTGTACAAATGTATAAAAAAAAAAAACACACTCCACAACACACATTTTAAAATAAGTCCATGGCAAGTTTTGCATTAGATTAAAAATAGTAAAGAGCAATTTCCATCCAGGCTGCTGAGCCTGGAGAAAAAAACACTCCTTCCTTCATCGGCGTTGTGCAAGACTTAAAGAATAAGGCCTCCTTCTTTGCTTTTGTCATGAGACCATCTAGAAATGTTTAAGACACCGCATCTTTGAAAGTCTGTTTTGACCTTTTGTTGGTGTGAACAACTCATGTTAACCTCCAATATACATTCCATAACCACCGTTGACCAAGCACTTCAATTTAGCATTTAAATAATTTCACACAAAAGCAAACAATACCTGCACCTCGCTATCATACTGCATGTATGCACATGCTCAGCAATCACACAACACATGCACTCCCCATCTACAGCCTGAACAAAGTATTTTTCCTCTTTCCAGTCAAAGCTTGGATACTTAGTTTGGAATTTATCAAATTTTGATTTGTGTTGAAATGCTTGGTGCACAAGATGGGATTTATCATTAAAGGGGTCCTATCGTGCTCATAAAGACATACTGGATCCCAGCGGGTCACTCTAGTATTTTTATAAAATGGTAGAGATGGGTCAAACGATACAGTATTATGAAACACAAAGACTGTGTCTCTCGGTGTGTCACTTTAAGAAAAGTTACGTGACCAATACAGCTGCTGTGTCGTTTGACTACAACACACCAAACTGTGTTCATCGGGAAACGCTTCTGTCGGCTTCACATACCTTTTTGTATAACTACACGTGTGGAATATTTAAAACAATAATAATTATATTCGCTATTAATTTTATTTCAGGTCAAATGTGGTGACTTTTTTAGTCCAGCAGATGGCGCCATTATGAAGCACCAACAGTATCAGTGCAGCACCAATACAGCAAGTGAGTGTGCCAAACACTAAATAGTTGTGAACAGGGTAAATCTGCACTCTTCTCTTCTTGGCAAGAAATGCTCGGATTCCGCAGCTTCTTCCCAGACCACGCCTACTCTGTTGCGATTGGTCATCCCTCACACGTTACGTGCTAATGGATATCAGCAAACAGTAAATATGAAAAAAACTATTTCTGGCTGTCATTTTTCAGAAAGAAAAAATGGTAAATTGGGTAATTTGTCATACCCGATATTTAGGAGTGGCATAAAAATGAAAGCGGGGATAAGTTAAAAACACCCCAACTTCATTATTCGACAATTCCACATCACGCAGAACAACCTTTGAAAGATCAGTCTGAGAAGTTGCAAATGTAAGATAGGACCCCTTTAAGAGTTTAGACTGAAAAACCTGCGCTACAAAGAATGAGTAAATGTTAATAAAAGTTTGCAGATCTAGAAAGCCAAGCATTTGAGAAATGTGAACCACCATCTTTTTGTATTTACAGACTTGGTTGTTATGACCCAAAACAAGGAGGGGAATATTCTCACATGTTTTTCAACACTCTCCAGTAAGCTTGGTGCCGTCCCCCCGTTTTGGTGGCGCAGGTGGGGGTCCTCGTCGCAGCGTTGCATAGCCTGAGATGTTACCAGACATGTAGCCGCCACTTCCTCCGTTGCTCTGTTCAGGGAGCAGCTCAGGCGGTGGCGGAGGCAGCGCCATGTCATCCATCGTCCCAGCAGGGTCCATTTTGCCTTGCCGACCCACGGATTTTCGCTTAAGGGTCCGGTTCAGGTCCTCTAGAAAGTTGGGCTGTCCTGAGCTGCCCTTTGGTGAGGTGGGCGGAGGGACTTGTGGTGTTGGTGAGAGGGGTTGGGGCTCTGGCGTGGTGTTGCTTCGGCGCACCAGCGTTGGGGGAGGAGTCTTTTTAAGCGAGTTCTTACCCCATGAAGAGTTATTGATAAAAGAGACCGGCGGAGGAGGAGGGGGAGCTTGGGGCTGGGGGTTGACCACAGCCACTCTGGGAGGGCCACCATTATGGGAATCGCTACCAGGAGCAGGTGGAGGCGGGAACAGCTCAGATGCTGGCGGCGGCGGAGGGAAGTAGGCGCAATCAGGTGGCGGGGAGGGGAAGTCGCCACCAGATTGTTTAGCCTGGCTCACTTTGGCTTGAAGAGCCAAGGGAAGGTTAGACAGGTTGAGCTTGCCGGGTTTAGGGGGTGCGGGGGGACCCCCTGAGGGATCCTTTGATGGAGAGCCAGTGGATGCAGCAGTGGGAGACGGGGAGGATGGAGGAGTGTTACTCTGGGGGGCAAATTTACTGAGCAGGTTTCTTTTAGATTCCTCATAGGCGTTGGACTTGATGCTAGAGTTTCTTTGGGGGGCGGGAGGAGGTTTGTTACCTACCAGACTGCAGTTGCCAGAAGGTCCCATGTTCCAAGGTGGAGGGGGAGGCGCCGGGGGTGCTGGGCATGAGGCAGTGGCCAAGGGAGCTGGGGGTGGAGGTGGTGGGGTAGGAAAACCACCACTGTGGACTTGGGCGCTGTCCGGAGGGGGAGGGAACTCTGGAGACTGTAGCTGCTGACCACCACCAGGCTGCCATTTTGGTTTGGACTTGACTGCAGGCGGGGAGAGAGGAGGGGCTACCTGGGTTAAAGCCCCCGGAAACTGACTCGTGAGCTGTTTGACCAATGACGTTACAGGGGGCGTACCTGTGCAAACACCTGGGGGCTTAGACAGGCTGTGCTGCTTGGGCAGCGTTGGCGGAGGTTGGCTGGAGGTGTAGCCTGTCTGGAGACTGAACTGCTTCTTAAGGGGGCCAGGTGGAGGAGGGGGTGGTGGCGGCGGTGGAAGCCCACCCATGGAGGCAGGAGGTGGAGCAGGTGGGAAGGGTGAGACAGGTGACAACGGTTTGGGAACAAACCCTGGTGTGAAGGATTTGGGTGGTGCTGCCGGTGGAGGAGGGGGGAACTGGACTGGCACGGAGGTCTGTTGGGGAGGCGGAGGAGGGGGTGGTGGAGGTGGCGGCGGCGGAGGTGGCGGTGGGGGTGTAGGGGTGGGAGTCGGTGACTCTTCAAGATCTCCATTTGCAGACAAAAGATCCCGTGGTGGGCTAGGAAACCTATCCTTCAGTGCACGCTTCAGCCCAATGTTGTAGGTGGACTGGCTGACTGGACCAGGTGCAGCCGGGGGTGGCGGAGGAGGGGGTGGAAATACCCCCCCTTTGGTTGGCGGGATAAAGGCAGCGAGGGCGCCCGGATTTGGAGGGCCGAGCTTCAACACTGCCATGGCTGAACCAGGAGTTGGCATACAAAGTGGCGGTGGGGGAGGGGGTGGCGGCGGGACATTTGTCCTTGCTGCGATGTGGTTGACGTTTGGTTTGGTTGGCGCCGGAGATGCAGAAAGTTTCTGGGGATGGAGGTGAGTGGGCATCCTGCGGTGATTGGCAGCCAGAGATGATTGCTGGTTCTGCAGCCTGTTTATGGTGCTGAACTTGTACATGGTGGGAGCTGGAGAGTGGTGCGACACGTTTTGGACTGGAGGTGGCAGCGGCGGCGGGGGTGGCGGCGGCGGCGGAGGAGGGGGGGGTGCAGGGGCGGGCTGTTGCTGCGGGGGAGGGATCGGGCTGTAGTTACTCACGCTTTGTGGCAGCTGTTGGTTGTAGGTGCTGACTGTGTGTGGTGGCGCCTGTTGAGGCGGCGCCTGGTTGTAGTTTGAGTACATCTGCTGCTGTTGGAGTGAGGGTGGTGGTGGTATGTGGCTGTAGTTGCTCCCAGGGTGTGGCGCCTGTTGGGATGGTACCTGGGTGTAGTTTGAGTGCGTCTGCTGCTGTTGTGGTGACAGTGCTGCTGGCGGCAAGTGGCTGTAGTTGCTGCCAAGGTTTGGTGGCTGTTGAGGGGGCATATGGTTGTAGTTGCTCATGGCGTGAAGATGCTGCTGTTGTTGAGGAGGTTGCTGTGAGCGCTGAGGCGACTGTGGCAGAGGCTGCTGGGCCTGTTGAGGCGACGGCGGGGAAATGTGCTGCTCCACACCCTGTGGTTGATGCTGTTGGTGGGGATGAGACTGAGGAGGAGGTGTCAAAGCTGGGTGGTCAACCGAATGCTGGCTGTGATGGCGGTGGCTGTGGGTAGCGTGCGGCAAAGTGGCCCCTCTGGACGCCTCCATTCGCATCTGTTAAAAGCGGATGTGGTGTTAGATTCAGCAGCAAAGAGGGAGATCACACACTGAGTGATCGTACCTTGGTGTTCTCCTCGATTTGAGTGCCTCTCTTCCAAGCCTCTGAGAAAATGGAGCTCACCACACTCTGGGAACGACCATGAGAAGATCCTGTGTCCACACCACTGTCTGAATGGCCTGAATGATTGGACTGGGATTCTGGAGGCGCAAATAAGGACGGAAAAAACATTGAGAATCAAAAGTTATTTTTGAGAAAAAGAAAATGACTTACCGGGTATGCTTGCAGAACTGGAGCCTGATCGGATACTAGAGGTGGACAGAGAGGACCAATCGTAGGCTGCCTCGGTTCTTTTCATGGCCTCCTGGTAGTTCCCATAGAGCTGCTTCCCATACTAGACAAAGAAACAGCGCATAATCCAACAGCGGTGTTGTACATTTCTGTTTTAACACAAAAAATGAAGCTCAGGCTTACCTTTGCAATTCGAATTCCGTTTATCCACTGGTGCAAAGTCCTGACATCATCACAGCACAGATACTTAATATACTGCGACTTCTTCTGGATCTGTGGATGCTGCAAGACAAAAAAACACTATTTAGTACCTGACTGAAGACAACTCAGTGACATATTGGAAACACAACATACACACCCCGCCCAAAAGTACAAGGAACACTAATTTACCTTCAAAGCCAAGCAGTAGTCAGTGGGAGCTTTATATTTGCTGCGATAATCTTGACCATAGTACACATTAACATGGTCCAGCTGTAGGAAGCATACAAGATCTCTCGATGCCTGCAGACAAGACAAAGGAAAGGCTTGACTTTTGAGGAAGTGCTTGAATTGTATGTTTTTTTTAAACTAGTGGTGTCTGATAGCAAAGTAAGCAGAGTCTTTGCGTCTTTATTTTTCTCACACACTTCAGCGCAGTGTTGTCAACTTGGCGACTTTCTCACTAAATCTAGAATCTTTCCAACTCCCCTTATATACTCTCTTTCTCAAAAGCGACTCACGACAAATCTAGCAACTTTTTTTTGGCTGTTTGTAGACAAGAAAGCTCGTAACACTAATGTCCTTAACAAACAAGCTGTGCTGCTGTGAGCCTTTCCTTACAGCAGCACAGCAGATTGAATGAATGTCTGCTCTTAGACAGCTTTTACTGAAAACACATTTTGTTGTACTTTGAAGTGTCATGACAATGAAGTCCATTCCATTCTTGTCAGAGCACAGAGGACAGACACAGACACAGACACAGACACAGACACACACACACGCACACGCACACACACACAACAAAGCTGTCGCTGTTTCTGCCTTGGTTGAGATGAAAGTGTTTCATCACTGTCACGCTTCAAATATAAACAAACCTATCGTTCATGTCAATGAACTAGTCAATAGATTTGAATATCTCAACAATTCGGTCTTTTGCTCAAATTTGATACTCTAACATTTAACAACGTAGAACAAATAAATAGACCAAATGTGCACAGAAATTCCAAATTGGTTATAAACAAGGACATTTCCATTTCCAGTCGTTTTTAATCTTGTGACCCAAGCCTAACTGACCTTTGCTTTGCCTTTTGGGACATAATAGATTCCAGAAGCCCTGAGGAGGAAGTAGCGCTTCTTCCATGACTTCTTCCCATCTTCCTTAAGCCACAGCA
Organism: Entelurus aequoreus; assembly: GCF_033978785.1. Lineage (NCBI taxonomy): Eukaryota > Metazoa > Chordata > Actinopteri > Syngnathiformes > Syngnathidae > Entelurus > Entelurus aequoreus. The sequence continues at coordinate 88,064,974 of NC_084731.1, read as the reverse complement.
CACCTTCGATCTCTGGCACAGATACAGAGCCTCCGCAAAAGCACTCCTAAAAATTGATAATTCAACATTCATCAGTCATCCTTTACAAAAAAAATAGTTAGTGATCATCTTACTTCTAGTAAAGCCTCTTTGTTTCTGTCTGCCATTTCAGAAGTCTCTTTGCGCCCCAGCAAATAGTTCTAGAAATGACAAGGACGATGAGTTAAATAGTGCACAGGCAGTGGAAGGATAAAGCAGCGTAAAGTCAGTTGCTCAATACGTCTTATGTTAAATGAATTATTCACATTTACTAGCTTTAGAGCTTCGACCTACTTCTAACTCTCCAGCACAAACAAGCTCCCCTGTTTGCTTTCTGAGCAATACAGGCTTCGAGTGTGCATAAAAGATGTGTTTGTGTCTGTACCACATAGAGAGAGGCTGGCGAAGGGTATGAAAAATACAACCCATCTCCTCTCTCTGCACGAACGTGTGGTGGCGTTGTAGTCAGGCACCTGAGGGTTCTTGAAGAGAGCGTATTTTTCGATGCGCTCAATGAACATCAGCTTGTTGTGACTGTCCCGCGTCCAATTCAACAGATTCTCCACCAAGTTCTCGTGATCCTCGAAAATACGCTCTAAGAAACAGAGGAGATTAACATAGTTTTAAAAGAGTGTTTTCTTCATCATTTGAACACGATTATTCAAAAACTAAAACCTACCAATTTTCCCCAAAACTGGAGTTGGACATGCAGGTGAAACTCAAATAATTTGACTGTCAAATATAAATGTGAAACTAATGTGATATAAACTCATTACATACAAAGTGAGATATGTTAAGCCTTTATTTGTACAATCACAGCTTACAGTTGATGAATGATAAATAAATGATGAACGGGTTATACTTGTATGGCGCTTTTCTACCTTCAAGGTACCCAAAGCGCTTTGACACTATTTCCACATTCACACACACATCCACACACTGATGGCGGGAAACCCCACAGTTGAAACCCCAACATTTTCTGAGATTTTGTATTTGAAGTTTTTCAATAAACAGTAAGCCATAATCATCAAAATCAGAAGAAGAGGGCTTGAAATATCTTGAGTTGCATGTTATGAGCCTATGTCACACAATAGTTTCACCTTGTAGATTGAATTGCTGGAATAAACAAACCTTTCCACGATATTCAATTTGTTTTAGTTTCACCTGTAGACCAAGGCAAACCTTTGTTTTACACCGTGAGAGGGGACATGGTGATGATTCTAGTTAATGAATGATTGGCCTTGACGGAGGTCTGTGTTCTGAATGCCATTCTAGTGTTGTTTTTGGCTGGCTTTTGGGGAGCAGATTTTTACTATTTAGACCTAGCAATAACTCAAACAATGTATGAGGCAATGAATATCACGTAAATTGTATTTGTCTTTGTTCGATACCAATTGAATTTGCATCAAACATGTAAAATATGAAATTTTAAAGCCCCACTTAACAACTTTCAGGCTATGCTGATGTTAAATAGCAGACACTATCAAGAAATTATATTTGATTGCGCTACAAACATGACGCTACTACCAAGATGCAGGGGGCGGATGCAGGTACAAAGTAAAGAAAGACTGGCGGGAGATTTTTTTTGGAAGGAAGTAGTAGTGAAACGATCAAGTTTTGGGCTATTTATTGCTACCACACAAATTTCTGATAGCTAACATTAGCATTAACATTTTGATTTGAGCATCGAAAGTCAGTTACTAGTCCAGCAGGCACTCAGCCAAGGCATCCGATTAATCTGTTTTGTTTTCTTGTCTCTTCAGAAAAAACTTTTAGTTTCTTTGGTGGTTTTGGAGCTTCGGCCATGATAGCAGTAATTGCACATAAGTGTTCTTCTTCTTCTTTTTGTTTTCTGGCGCCACGTCGGCGTTCGCATCGACTTCTTAATAAATGGGGAAAGGGGGACTGACGTATGCCGTAAAGCAGTGGTCCCCAACTACCGGGCCGCGCAAAAAATTTAATTAAAAAAAAATTTTTTTTTTTTTTTTTTAATTAAATCAACATAAAAAACACAATATATACATTATATATAAATATAGATCAATACAGTCTGCAGGGATACAGTCCGTAAGCACACATGATTGTATTTCTTTATGAAAACCCCCCCCGGTCCGCGGGACAAATTTTCAAGCGTTGACCAGTCCCCAGCTACAAAAAGGTTGGGGACCACTGCTGTAAAGCAAGTCGGAGGTGCCAATCAACTAGTGGTAAGTCGATGTATCATCCCAAAAGTTATGAAAATATTTTATGAAGGTTGAAAAGTTACTTAGTGCTGATTTAACGATAGTAATCACTCGGGGTGTCTTCGACTAAGGATTTGCTAGGAAAAGATCAAACTTGACTATCTAGAGCAGGGATCATTAACTGGAGAACCGCGGCCAGACAAAGCCTTATACAGACCTGGACCTATAGTTAAGAAATGTTTTCAGTTTTCTAAGAAAGGTTTCTATTTTGATCAGCATAGCTTTTATAGACATTTGGTATGGATAATCAGATCAGGAAATCCATCCCACAAGATACCACTAGGCCAAACAAATCATAATTTAGATTGAGGACATTTTCTGTACTTATTTAAATTGTAGTTGAATACCCCTAATCCAGAGGAAATAAACGTAACAAAGTCTTCGTAGGTGAACCAACAGAAGGATCGTAACTGTTGCCATACGGGAGCCGGAGTGAGGCTTCGTGCCTGAAAAAACTCGTTGGAGCTACACCCCGGCGCCGGGTCCAATTTCAGTTCCGGTGGCACAATGTGTTACGTGTTCGACCTGTGGTCCTGATTCCGCCCACGGAGGGGGGTTCAATGTCCGACGATTGGACTGCGAGGTTGATAGTAGAAACAGACTCCTCTGAATCAAACCGTTGAATAGTTAATTTTTTTGCAAAACCATAATCATTCATACACCAGTTTGGGTGGCACTGGAAGCAAGGTGGGTGAAGTTTCTTGACCAATGACACAACGGCAGTGACTAGGATGGCGGAGGCTGGATTCGTACCAGGAAACCTCAAGTTTCTGGACGACCGCCCTACCATCTGAGTCACGCCGTCAGAGACAGCCCGAGTAATCACTATTGACTCTTTCGGCCTCCATCTCGTGGAACGCCAAATAATCACTTAATTAAAGTACAGTGTTTTATTTCTTATTATCAAACACAGTGTTGCTGCTCAAACTGTATGTCATGTTACAGTGGCCAAAAATATAAAAATATAAAATATAATGCCTTGCTTTTTACTCATTCATTTATGAATGAATGAAAATCTTGGTTTTAATGAATACCTAAGCCTATTACACTATTGTATTTTAATGTTGGTCATTATGGTGGTACTTGGAGAGCCAAGTCTTTTCTGAGGTGGTACTTGGTAAAAAAAAAAGTTGGAGAACCACTGCACAAGTGTTTATTGTCTAATAGCCATGTTTTATTACGTTATAAAAGCTAAATTCCAGAGTGAAGCCTCTCACATGCTGGTCATGCCAGTGGAAGCCAGACTGGCAGTGAAATCGCATAATTTTCATAGCCTGTTCTGTCCGGTTAGGTTTTGTCAAACAAAAAATACTAATAACATGCAGGCAATTAAAAACAACATTCATTTTTGTAGTTTCCTGAATGTGCAATGCACATATAAAATGATATTGATGAACACATTGGTAGAACTGTAGGACCACAACACCATTAGATATTAAAAAACAAAGTTTATTCCTTTGCCTTTATCCCAGGATTAATGTGTGAACTTTTGGTTGTTAAGGTTCAAGGCGTTTCTTTTGTCATTCCAATAAAACAAATGCTTGAACCGAAATTGGTTATTGAGCGAGCAAATTTAAAAAAACTACTAATAAGATTGGTTAAAACAAAAATCAGTCCAAGACAAGCAAAAAAAAAAAAAGGAAACGTAGTCACACTCGCCAATAATATTTTATGTGCAGTAGTGTGCAAATGTATCTAGTTGTTGGATGGTGTAAAATAAAGTGTAAAATACTCCACACGCTAATTCTTAAGACTAGTATTATTTGTATCCTTCTGTGTGTATACAGTGATACCTCCAATTAAGAGTGCCCCAACTTAAAAGTGTTTTGAGATAAGAGCGGTCTCGGTCTCTCAACTAGTTGTTATTCTTTAAGTTGCAAGCAAAACTAAGTTACAAGCCTCACCCCCATTAGCTGGCATAGCAAATGTCACAGTGAATCAAGTAAGATCCGACTAAAACTCTGGTCCTACTAGCTTATAGCTGGAGGTGGACATAACTTTGTTTTCTAACCATTGGACGGAGAAAGTGAGTGTGAAGGACAGTGCTGAGAAGAAGAAGTGGAGGATATTCATTGAATTAAAGAACTAAATCATCAAAAACATGACAGGTGTGTAGCCAACTTGGTGATGCAGTTGGAGCGTATCCCTGCTCGCCTGCACTATACTCATAAAACTACTGTAATTGTTAGTAGTACATGCTATTGTATTGTTTTTCATAAAATATTTCTTACCTATAAGTTATTAAAAGGCATGCTACATGTTAAAAATGCGGTGCTGTGGGCCGAGCACCAATTAATTTTGTTTTTAAAATAATTTAATTGGGATAGAAGTGTTTTGAGTTAAGAGCTCCGTCACATAACCAATTACACTCATCCGTTGAGGTAATACTGTATTAAACTTTACTACTTTTTAATCTTCCTTTTATTTAATCTTTACAACAGTTTAGTCAACAGCTTTTGTTTTTAAACTTAGCTTGACCTAACAAACTCCAGCAAACCATCAAAAACAAACAATTGATTCATAATTCGTACCCATTTGAAGCTCGTTAATGGTTTCCACCAGAGACCAGTCAGGACTGTAGCCACAGTGTGACTTGTCCAGCAGGCTGTCAAGGACCTGCCTGACCGTCTGCCTCTCGTCCACCATCATGGTCTTGGAGCTCTCGTCTGACATGTGCACCCTGATCACCAGCTGGGGAGGTTGAGAGGGAAAAGGTGGGTGAAAGTTTATGTTTGAAACAACTACACTTCATTTTCATGTGACCCAGTTAGATTCCTGGAGGCTGTGGGGTACAGTCGGTCATGGGGCCATGTGGTATGTTGCAATTATACCACAGTATTAATGGCTCATAGTGTGCCAACTAAAGTCCAACTTCCAGTAATCTGGTTTTGCGCCTAAAGCCCACTGAAAGTCAAGGAAGATTACATTCAGCTGAATGTAACGAGCATGAGTTAGTTCCAAAGCCAGACTTGCACAGCCTGTCCTGGTGTGAAACGGAATAAAGTCCTCAATTCCTTGATGTCCCAATCTTGACCCAAGCATGCAATCAGTTTGTGGGTTCATTAGGAACTTGGATGAATGACAACACTAAGAAAGCTGCAGACATAGCAAGTCTGACCTACATTATGCATGGAAATACCCCTCAAATCACCTTTGTATCGCCACTAAATGTGAATTAACAAGACAGTCTACTTTAAAAGGAGAACTGCACATTTTTTGGTGATTTTGCCTATCATTTACAATCCACAAAGTACAGGGTGGCTAACAAAGCAGCTAATGGGAGTACTCTATACCGCCCACAAAGCCTTCTAAAAACATCCAAAAAGCGGCCACAATACTCCATTTAGATCTCATGACCTCAATATTAACCAAGTATTAGCAATAGTGTTATTATAAGCACTAACATTTAGGAACTATTTTAGTGGCGCCGTGATCACAAAGAGCTAACTCGCTTATGCAGCTACAACTATACTGAACTGCTGCATCGCCTCTGAGTTGGTAAAAGTTGATTCTAGATTATAAATCATGCCTCTCACTTGGAAGGTTGTGGCCATAAACTCAGAAGTTTGTCAATTTATACCCTCAGACGGCGAGAAAGACACAAAAAAGCTCATTTGCGTCACTTTTTTTAATCTACGTGAGGTTTGTAAATAATTGTTAATCTAAACGGGAAGATATGAACGTCCCATCAGTGGGCATCCCAGTGAGAGCAGGCATTGTACAGTAAGTGATTGTTTTATTATGTTCGTAGTTTGTATTTGTTTAGCACTTCGCAATACTGCTGCATGATGCTTAGTGTTCACACAACTTCTAAAACTTGTAACTCATCTTCCTTATATTCATGCTCAAAAATATAATGTTCTGGATCATCATTTGTCCCAAAGTAGCTTTTGTTGTCTCTCACAAAGTCTGCCATGAGTAGTAGTGTTGAAAAAGCAAACATTGTGATGCGTCTGTGAAATTAATACGCCCCCGTATGCTTAAAATGACCAAAATATGTAAATATTACATTTTATTATGAATGTGCCTGCTACTACATTACATATTGGTATATACTCAGTGTGTATATAAAATATTGAGAGGCTTTTGGATGTTTTTAGAATCCCCTTACCTCCATTGTTAGCTGAGAGGAAAACATATGTGTTCATATCTTACATAAGGATTGTGAATGAGAGCCAACATTCCAAAAAAGTACAGTTCTCCTTTAAGCTTTGTTGTCAAAGAAATTGTGTGATATGTCAAATTTGAGCTTTTTCTGAGGTTTTTCTGATGTACACAGAAGCAAGTACAATTACTGAATAAACAGAGGAGAAATATAACCTTAAAGGAAAATCTAATTTAAAACATTTGTAGGCTCATACAGCACTTAAAACCTTTAGTATATCAGTATGTGGAATTAAATTATGGAACGGATTAACCAAAGAAATCAAACAAAGCATCAATATGATTCAGTTTAAGAGACTGTTCAAACTACAAGTGTTCACAAAGTACACAGAAGAAGAATTATGATGAACAGTGTGAATGTTGTCCGTCTATCTGTGTTGGCCCAGCGATGAGGTAGCGACTTGTCCAGGGTGTACCCCGCCTTCCGCCCGTGTGCAGCTGAGATAGGCTCCAGCAAACCCCCCACCCCCTTGAACCCTTTTTTTTTCTTTGTTATTGAGACAAACATTATTTATGTATTTAATATATGTTTGCTTACTATGGTATATTATTTATTTATTCTTTATTTGTTCACCGTTCTGTTACAGAGAACAAGGAATTTGGATAAAATTGCTATGGTATGAAAAGGGGTCGGATTAAATAAACTCTGCTTCTTCCTACTCCTTTTCGGAGGTGTAATGAAAGAACTGGAAATATGTGATGCATTACATTGTATCGTATGCATGTTCGAAATAAACTGAAACTGAACTGAACAGTGGGGAAACACAAATGCCATCTTGTGCATGAGTACGGTGGCGTGAACACAAACCCTCTTGTCAATCTCCTCCCGCGCAGACACACGCTCACAATCAAATGCTGCACTGACCTATTTTCTGGGCTGTGAATGAAGTTCACAAAGGGATGCGCCGCGCAGCGAATGTGACAAGACAGTCGTGACGACACGACTCGGAGCAGCTTCTAATGACGGGCCTTGAGTCAGGAAGTGGCACACAAAAAGAATTGCACTCTTACCTTTTTGACCTGAGCTTCTTTAATTTTCTCCAGGGCCACTCGGATCTTCTCTGCCTTCAGCTTAGCAGCTTGCTCCTCCTGGATGGTTCAGACAGATGTGCGGTTAATAGACTCGGCATTCAGACATTAGACCATCTGTGCCTTCGTAGCCTTTCTTCATCCTCACTACCCTTGTCATCATCATCCAGTACCAAGCTCGCCTTCATTAAATAGTTAACAGCCTTCCACTCAAATGCAACAAGCCGCGATGGCGACAATACCATTTCTTAGCTCACCTGCCCTCTCCAACAAGACGCCATGACCTCCATTTCCCAAAGGTGCTAACGAAATGCCTTGCAAGTGAATATTTGATCATAAACAGTCTTGTCGATTCCGACAGCGATCCGCTGCTCCCTCAAATATGGCGCTCCATGTGCCGTCTACGGTTCCTCTCTAGATTCTTATGGAGCTGCAGCGGATCCCTTTGATCCCTCATACAGCGGAAGGGAAACAATACAGGGAGATCCCCCGGAGGGCCACAAGCTGCGGAGGAGTGTGTAATCAGTTCAGAAAGCCTCAGCGTCCTCCAGTTAAATATAATAGAGAAAAATAATCCATTGAAAATGTTAAAAAAAGTCTAAATGTAAGAAAGTGGTTCAGAAAGTGTTCTCAAATCCGAGCCATGCACCTTCAATGACGGCAAAGTGTGCTAAGTGACATGTGCAACCGAAATGAACACAACTTGACTACTAACGTATACCTAAGAGAGGATGATGCCCCTCCCCCTTCCAACATTCAGTCTTCCCCTTCATGACTTTCTCTCTCTTGCTCTCTCGCTCTCCCTTGATCTCAAAAGGGGTTTTTGGGAGCGTGCCCAATTGAGGAAAGCATAGCACCCGCAACGTAGCAGAATGGCGCTTCTGCCAACCCAGTGAGCTCCATTTCCCCGACTGTCTCTCCTTGGGCCAGGGGGATGGGCGACCGTGACCACGACAACCTCAGCGCTAACACTGGAGGACAAGTGTGGAGAATTTGGGTGAAGTGTTGAATATTTAAGGTAGTGTGCCTGCTTACTAGCTGGGAGGTTGAAGGTGGGGGTGTTAAACCACCCCTCAAGCCTCTTACCTCCTTGAGCCAGACTACCTTTTCCACTTGACCGCCTCCAGCACTATTTGGCTGATACGTAGTGTGGTGGCAGGCTTTTAGTGGCCTTTTAGTGTGTGAAACAATGCCACAAGGGTTGTGCTGGTCTGGTAGTCACACTGTAGCTTTGATATCCTTCTAAATTGTATTGTTGACAAAATAAAGTGACTAGTGCACAAAACTTATTGACCAGGGGTGTCCATTTGCAGCCCTCAGACCGAGTTTTGGATGCCCGCAGCATAAAAACAACAGTAAAATTGTAAGAAAAAGAGCATAAAATCAGAATGTAATGAGAAAACGCTGAAAATGTTAAGCTAAAAATTCTTAATAATATACTAAGTCACATACAACACAATGGCACTAGGAGGTTAACCCCTTTACTACTGTTACCCCAGGTGGCCCTTGGCAAAGGCCTAGTACCTGACTGCCCCCTAGCCAGGGATACGGTGAAGACCTCAACGGCGGAGCAGGCGGAAGACGGTAGATTTAAGAACTACCACAACGGCTGCGATGGCGGAAGAAGGCTGCAGCAGAAAAGGGTCCCCAGTCGTCTTGGACTCAATGCCACTGGACCCTGACCCGATTCTGTCAAGGATCGTGTGGTGACTGTCTGTGCACCAGTCTCTCCATGTTAAACAAAGTCACGCACAGGCATCCTCCATAAAGGGATACACCCCTACCAGGAGGATCGTCATACTCGTTTGAGTTACCGCCGATGATGATAACACAATGTTTTGTCTTTAAATACATGTAATATCTGTTTTTAGCATTTTTTTAAAATAAAAAATATAAAAAATGGGTGTGAATGTGAGTGTGAATGGTTGCCTGTCTATCTGTGTCAGCCTTGCGATGAGGTGGCAACTTGTCCAGGGTGTACCCCGCATTCCGCCAGAGTGCAGCTGGGATAGGCTCCAGCCTCCTCCCCCGCGAACCCGAAAGGGACAAGCGGTAGAAAATGAATGGATGGATGGCCCTGCACTTTTCAGTATGCGGCCCTTGGCGGAAAAAGTTTGATCTAAAATATTAAAAGCTCTCAAAATGAAAATAAAATTACATTAAAATATAAACAAAGTTTAGTTTAAAAAAAATAAAACAATTTGAAAAAATACAACCACCATAATAAACACTGTTAAATATGTAACTGAACATTATTTTATACAGGCATAATTTTTGGCACACTGGGTTATGCAGTTACACAATCCATCATTATTTGTATTCTATTTTAACATGGGAACAAAACAAGTAAAAATTTAACAAAAAAACAAAACAAAAAAAAGAGTAAAAAAAATCAGTATGTAATGAGAAAAAGCTTAAATGTTCTAACTAATATTTTATCCTGCACTACCATGAGCTAATGCAACGAAATTTCGTTCTTATCTGTACTGTAAAGTTCAAATTTGAATGACAATAAAAAGGAAGTCTAAGTCTAAGTCTAATTATAATGTACTTAGTCACAAAACCAAAGTTTTGTCTTTAAATATATATAAAATCTTTTTTTAGCATTTTGCTTAAATTAAAAAATTCCAAAATGGCCTTCACATTTTTTGACTTTTCCGTATGCGGCCCTTGGTGGACAAAGTTTGGACCCCCTGCTATAGACCAAGGTTCTTAAACTCGTTTGCATTGAGGGCCACAATGCAGTTATGGCTGCTCTCAAATGGCCGCTTGTGACAGTCAATATATATGAATTATAATGTATACTTGCTTCATTTTGTCACTATTTTTAACTATGGATTTGATTATTCTATTTTTCTTTTCATGTACAAATTGATGGATAACATACTTGCTTTTGAAATCATAAATCAGCGGGACAAGTATTTAATATATGTTGGTAATATATGTCCAAATTCTACTTCTCTTGTTCCATTACATGCTTTTTATACCACTTTTAATAATTGTTTTACCTGTAATAGATTTAATAGAAAAGGATGTTAAAAAAATTGTTGCGGATGGAATTTTGGACACCCCTGGCCTAGAAGACAAATAAAGAGGAACTTAAAAAGTCCTCTAACCCTTAAGTTCAGTAGCCTTACTCGAGAGAAGACTATGTAGGTGAGCTCTGTTCCTAATTAGGTACATTTTTGTACCACAATTTGAGACAAACTTACTTTTGGCGAAATGAGACTACAAAATGTGTCGTTATCCAACACCACGTCTTTTTAAGCATCTTCCTGTTGAAAAATAGTGAATGAATGCACTTGTGAGACAGCGCCTCTTCTTGATTCATAGCTGCAGCACTTTGTGCACCCTGCAAATAGTGTCATCACAGCAATTTCTATTTGGTTACCCCCAAACACGATTTACAATTTAAAGCAGAAAAAAAGAATCCACCATATGTCGGGTAGCCAATGTCAAATCAAAAATTTACGGGGCTCTACTGTATATACTGTAAGCAAGTGAAAGTTGATTGTGACATAGCGTCGCTGTTGGAAACCACGAGAGACATTTGTGACATGCAGAGCGGCAAGGACCGGGTGAGCGTGCACTCAGTCAAAAACAAGCAAGTATTTGAGGAAAATCACCTTGGTCAGGAGGTGAGAAGGCTTTCCAGCTATGCTTTTCAGAATGAGCGAAGTTTCTTGATCCAAATAGGAGTGCTTGGGGTGAGGAGAGAGAAACAAGAAAGAAAAAAGAGAAATTCCGTAGCGGAATAGAAAAATATTGAGAGAAGTCAGTGTCGGATGAATCCTGAAAGATTAATATTCGCTGTGATCTTCTGCCATGAAATGTGAAAGTGAAAATAAATAAAAAGGGTGCAGATTATAATTGTTAGCTGAAGCTATGAGAAAATAAGCATTGATTAGCTTTACATTATAACACGTCTGAAATATTACAGCATCTAGGCATATGAGCAGCAACAATGTATACCTATTAAAAATGTGAAACTTCAAAACATACACATATATATACTCCCCGGCCACAATATTAGGAACAGCAAAATCTAATGAGATTGCAAAGAAAAGCTGTATCAAAAAAATTCTCTTACAAATTATTCCCATTTGTGACACTTGTGGTAATATTTACAGGGTTCATATTATGATGTTTTTCCCTACATTTAAAACACTTCCTTTTGGTCTACAAAATATGCAATGGTGGTTTTTTGGTCAAAATTTTACATAGATTTTGTTTTACAGACCATCTTCAAGCCGCATTCTGACTCTCTTCAGGATGCGCCGTTTTGTAGGTGGTCTTATTTACGTGGCTCCACTTTCCTTTTTTTGTTTTTTATTGTAGCAACATGGTTGCTAACATTTTGGAGCGCACTTGTGTGTGTGTGTGTTGACAGTTAAGCTTGCTGCTGCTGTTGTTATTTTGATTAAAAAAAAAAAAAAAGTCATTACTCTCTTGCTATGTTGGTTTGATATTTAAACAGAATGTACACTCAGAGTCTACAAAGTGTGCTTTTTTTTTTCTAAAATAGAGAATTTTGTTGAGGCTAGAACCAATTATTCATGTTTACATTGTTTCTTATGGGGAACTCTGCTTCACTATACAAACTTTTTGGATTACAAACCATGTTCAAGAACTAAGACAACACAAGTTTCCACTATTCTTGTACTTTTGTGTTTGAAGTTCTAAACCGCCACAACAATTGATTCAAATAAATCCTCTCTGACAGTGTCAGTAAAAACTTAAGTACCGTATTTTTCGGACTACAAGTCGCAGTTTTTTTCATAGTTTGGCCAGGGGTGCGACTTATACTCAGGAGCAACTTATGTGTGAAATTATTAACACATTACCGTAAAATATCAAATAATATTATTTAGCTCATTCACGTAAGAGACTAGACGTATAAGATTTCATGGGATTTAGCGATTAGGAGTGACAGATTGTTTGGTAAACGTATAGCATGTTCTATGTTATAGTTTTTTGAATGACTCTTACCATAATATGTTACGTTAACATACCAGGCACGTTCTCAGTTGGTTATTTATGCGTCATATAACGTACACTTGTTCAGCCTGTTGTTCACTATTCTTTATTTATTTTAAATTGCCTTTCAAATGTCTATTCTTGGTGTTGGATTTTATCAAATAAATTTCCCCAAAAAATGCGACTTATACCCCAGTGCGACTTTTATATGTTTTTTTCCTTCTTCATTATGCATTTTCGGCCGGTGCAATTTATACTCCGAAAAATACGGTATTATCTTGAGGAAAATCTTGGGATCTGAACTGAGGATGTCGTTGTGGCTTGTGCAGCCCTTTGAGACACTTGTGATTTAGGGCTATATAAAAAAACATTGATTGATTGATTGATCTTTGAAAAGACAACATTTTTGATAGAGCTCTCATTAGATTGTGCAGGTGGAACCAATATTGTGGCTGCTATCTTAGCATAGTTAGAGGCACTTTAGTGACAATATATCCACAGGCAATCAAGCAAACGTGCATGCACACCAACAAACTCACACACATGCACTTACAGTGGCCCGATCCACTTCACCCTCTTGCGAGGTAAAGTCAAGGTGCCGCCTGGCCGTTTTACCGTTGGCCCACCGCAGTGTGACATGCTGGAAAAGTGCATGTGTGTGGATGGAGATAAAAGAAAGGATGCAAACAGAGATAATATGAACACATGCAAGGGGGTTGGGAGGCACGTTGCATGCAAAAAGTCACTATTTCACTTTCTTGCTTTCTGTCCTTCCAGAAAGTGTGCAATGTGCAGGCTTGTGAGAGCGCTACAATGCTCAGTGAGTAAAAGGAGTCATTCAGGAGCAATAAACACTGTTAATATTATAATCACAGTCACACTTAGAAGATCACAATGCATTTATAGGCACAATGAACGTGGTGTGTTGTTACCACATGCGGCGTCTCACGTGCACAATAACAACCTGACTATGGTAAATTAGCCTCATTGTTGGTTAATTATTTAGACGTTAGACGCTTCATTGCCATCAATAAATGTGATTCTTATTGGAAACACACACACACACACAAAAACAAACAGATATTGTTAGCCATGCTCGTCATACCTCTGTGCTCGTCTGGTTTTGCACGGTAGGGCTACTCCTGTCATCCCCTTCTCCAGCTGTCACTTTATCAATGTCCAGGGAGTCCATGCTGGACGCGGACACACACGCCGAGTTGACGCTGGAGCGCTGGGACGGGGCTTCCTGTTCACTCACAGCGCCCACCGAGCCCGTCCGCCGATGCTGCCCACCGCCAGACGAGCCGGACGAGGGTCGCCGCAGCGTGGCGGAGGAGAAGGAGGACGAAGAGGACGAGGACGAGGAGGAGGTCTGACGGGCAGCTTCGTCCATGCTGAGGGAGGCCTTCTCCAGCTGAGAGGTGATGTCGTCCAGGGAAATGTTGGAGGCAACAGGGCGGGTGGTGGAACTGCTGCCTCGCACCGTGTTGGCAGGAGATGCTCTGGTGCTGCTACTTGCACTACCTGTTTGAGGAAAAAGTAGTGCAATTTACACAACCAGACTTTTTTTGGTTTGTTTAACAGGATAAATGAAAGACTGGTCCTTCAGTACAAATTCTTATAGAATAAGATAGGATAGACTTCATTCATCCCACAATGGGCAAATTGTGAGGTTGCAGTGCAGATACAAAAAGTCCACAAAAAAAGGTAAAAACACATGAAAACAAGAGGGAAACATCAAAGATTACAAAGGACATAAAATATATTAAAAGAGCTGATGCAACCAGCTGCCACTTCAGCGGCACCATTTCTACATACAGCTACAATGTGAAACAACCAAAGACCCAACAATTAACAATAAATACTGTTTTTGTAAGCAAATTGGAATAAGGCAAGTAATCTTATGACTCAAGTGATGGATGGATACATGCAAAAATGTGTGTATTGAGAAATGATCCCCTGTTTCCAAATATGTTTATTCATTTGTGTAGAGATGTGTGCAAACTTTACTTAGGAAATCCATGAATCCATTGATTAAAACAACAAAATAGGAGCGCAAGACAAGAACTAAAACACTACACACAGGAAAACACCATAAAACTCAAAATAAGTCACGGCGTGATGTGACAGGGCGTGACAGTACACCTACTTTGAGACAAGAGCTATAGCATGCTTGATTATGGTTTAAATTCATATCCAACAATTGCGAGAACAACATTTTACTGTCAATATCGGCTACTGAGTTTCGTTTTTTAATGATTTCTGCTTGTGGTGTGCCTCGGGATTTTTTCAATGAAAAAAATGTGCCTTGGTTCAAAAAAGGTTGAAAAACACTGGGTTAGACCAATGCTCATACGGACACTTCAACTTTTCAAGAATGATTACATTTTTGATTACAATATCATCAGACAAAACACAGGATGGTAGTGTAACAGTATCAATTAACTATTTAAATTATTTTTACTCTGATTTAAATCCTTTGATTTTTGTCCTTGAAGCCCTCCTCCTGTGTCCAGGGACTTATTTGCAGAGTGTATAATTTTTAATAACAAAAACAACAAAATACTTTTTTGAAAATAAAATATATAGATCGTGCCACTGTAGCATCCACCATATACTTATACTATACTGGGAATCGTTACTGTAGTTAATTGTATCGATCCGCCCACTTTTGTTTACCTTGACGAGCTCTAGCGTGTGGTTAGCGGTTAGCATATCCTCTTACTGTGTATAGTGTATCAAGTTTAGCTATTTCTAATTCCCCAATGATATTGATACTTGTAACAAATGTTTATTTCCCATTTTTGATTACAATATCATCAGACAAAACACAGGATGGTAGTGCAACAGTATCAATTAACTATTTAAATTATTTTTACTCTGATTTAAATCCTTTGATTTTTGTCCTTGAAGCCCTCCTCCTGTGTCCAGGGACTTATTTGCAGAGTGTATAATTTTTAATAACAAAAACGACAAAATACTTTTTTTAAAATAAAATATATAGATCGTACCACTGTAGCATCCACCATATACTTATACTATACTGGGAATCGTTACTGTAGTTAATTGTATCGATCCGCCCACTTTTGTTTACCTTGACGAGCTCTAGCGTGTGGTTAGCGGTTAGCATATCCTCTTACTGTGTATAGTGTATCAAGTTTAGCTATTTCTAATTCCCCAATGATATTGATACTTGTAACAAATGTTTATTTCCCACCATTGGAGGCTGAGATAGGCTCCAGAACCCCCCGCGACCCTGAAAGGGACAAGCGGTAGAAAATGGATGGATGGATGGAGGCGAGGGTTGCAGACTAAGAAGTAGCTTTGTACTGTGGAGGGACGTTAGCCGCTAGCTCGCTAGCAAGGACTTTAAATTGCAATGAAGACGCTTTTGTTCGCTTGTCTGTCATGAAAATGCATTATCACGATAAGCGCCAAATTTATATCATTTATATCATATATCAATCTTAATTGTAATATAAGATAGTAAATCCAAAACATGCGTAGGAAGCCCTGCACAGAGGCTTATAATGGTGTTAGTGCATGCAACAGTGCTTTTTCATGACATACTAGCAGGTAAATAATTGCACAATATTAAATAATGAACATATTCAACCCAGCAAAAAGTGATTTTGTTTAATCAGTCTAATCAGTTTGTGAATTTATTTATATGTTTTTTTATTTACTGTGTGGATGATTTTGTACATCTTTTTTACCAGAGTGCAAAACTAGTGTACACAGAACTACCTCCACTGCTTCCTCCTCCACTGGTGCCCGCGTGCTTGGTGCTGGCACTGCGTCCCCCAGGGGCCCGCTTGCTCTGGCTGCGTGAGTTTGGTTTAGAAATGGTGGTAAGCTCCTGTTCAATGGTACACAAGTCAGCCATGAGAGCGTCCAAGTCGACTGTGTCGCCCTGGTTCAGTGCCTCTGCGTGGGGTGAAGGTAAGCAAAATTATTGGGGGCCGGGGTAGCTATTGAGAAAATGAGATGATTTAGGCCTTACCGTTGATATTATACATTGAGAAGCGGTAGGAGAAGTTTGCCATGTTTGTCTCCTGCCTGAGAGGAGGCTTCTGCAGTGCCTTCTGGGGTCTGCTGTCATCCAGACTCTACAGAGAAATAACAAATATGTCATTTCAGGGGAATAAAACATCAACACCGATGACACAATCAATGGTGTCTGTCTGCTTCATTATCACACACAGAATCACACTAATACACAACACAAAGGGTGGTAGGAGGAGTTGCTAGGATACAGAATGGGGCGACAGGATTAGCGGTGTTCAAGTTGCCATGGTTACAGGCCATCGTTTGCCTCAATCGTGTAGGCAAGAGTGTGTGTGTGTGTTGACCTGTGTGAGCTTGTCCAACTCCCCCAGCCAGGCTCCGAACATCTTGTCCAGGTCTTGGTCCTCCTTATCGCTGTCCTCCTCGGCTCCATGGTCCAACTCGTCGTCTGACACTTGATCCATCTGCCGGACACACGTGCCGAAAGAAAAAAAGCAGACTTGAAATCTAAATGACAATGAACAAAAACACACACACTGAAATATACCCAAGGCTCAGTTAAACCTCACTGCCTGTTACCATGACAACCGCGCATGTCCACTTGCCCGCGCCGGCTGCATGTCTCAGATCAGATCAGTGACACTTTAACCAATTTGTGTGTGGATGCCTTTTAGGTGAAAGGTCATAGGTAAGAGCATTTCTTTATTTGTTGGAGTGTTGTTTTGGTAAAACATCCGTTTGTGTGGGCAGCTCCCTCGCCGAAAAAACCTTGGGTTCTCTAGGACAAGCTTAGTACATGGAAGGACGGATCAGTTAGTGTGCTCACATTTATCTGCTTCAAAGACAAAAAAATCATTTTAAAATAAATAAATGGCATGGAACACTGTCATTTCTGTTTTTGCGTGTTCTTTGCATAAGTGTATTTGGACAAGACCACAATATGGATTGTCCCATGACGCACGGTAATCTTGGACACAGTGCCATAAAAACAATACCGGCCAACTGTAGCAGAAAAAGGAAAATGATGCGAACCACTGTGTTCTGTCACAAGGTGATGGCGGAGCTCCCTCTAGTGGCCTAGTGAAACTGCAGCTGTTTGACCATTCACCCATATCTAGATGTTTTAAAACAGCTTGATTTTACAGACAGCTGTGTCGAGGTGGGGATGTTGTACCGGGGTCCCAAGCACAGGGTAGTTTGTAGTTTAAGATGTTTTTCTGTAAGTTATAAAAAAAGACTTCATAAAAGTTAATATAAAATTAATATAGCCGTAAAGGTTCAATAATAAGGTTACCTGAATCCAGTGGCGGGCCGTGCGTTTCCCACCTAGGCCTTCAGTGATCTCCGACTTCAATGATTACCTCTCAAAATACCATAATTGATGTCCCCACATGACCATTGCTGGATAAATACTATACAGAAACACATTTACACCCTACTCTGCATTGAATCACATCAACAGTATACAAAACAGGTTATTTTGTGGCGCATTTAAAAATCAATTAAAACGCATCAGCAACTAAAACACATACCGTCAATTTCTCTGCTTGGCTAATGCAACTTCCGGTCAATAAAGTTTGATGACAATGTTAATTAAATGACAAGCATGACACACTTTAACAACACGAGTTTACAACTTTTAGTTGTAACAGAACAGCTACGGTCAACAACTTGTGATCTGATTGGCTATCGCAACTGTTGATCAACTCAATGTGTTCTCAAATTCATCCGCTCACGGTCCCGATGAGTATACAATCACAGGACGCGTAAATGTCACATTCAACGTGAGGCCATCTAGAAGTCCTTACTGACAACTCGCAACTGTCTATCACTGTATGTCCCCGTGCACTGTACCCACGTTGTTGATTCTGAAGGCCTCTGGCAGATTTCGTATTGCATGGCAACATAAGCTAGCTCAATTCTGATTGGATACACACTAAAACTAAAAACAACAGCACTGGACCGAGCATAATATGACATAAAGAGAATATGAATACTTTTAGATATTTAGGGAAAGTAAATAAACATTTTTTATCTTTAATTATGATCATTATTTATGGTTATGTTAGGCCAGCAGAGAAGGCCTTACTTCCCCTGACGGCCCACCACTGCCCGAATCAAATGAATGTCTAAGACCACTTATAACTCTGTCAAAAATGCAAAATGGTTCGTTCCATCTGGACGGCGGCAAACTAGCTTAGAATACTTCAGCCAACACAGACGTCAAAACATGATAGCTCACCTTTAAGCATTCCCAACAAGGTGAGGTGATAGAATTAATGTACAAATATAATACATGCATTTGTACCAGCGTAGGAGAAAGTTATGTACAAGTTGTACTTTCGCATTTCATTGCCCATAAGTATGGCGCACTCAAAGATCCTTGATTAAAGTTACAAATGGAGGCATGACTAGTTTTTAATAACTTGACTCTAAGAGATGCACTAATAATAATATTAATGATATATCATAGTGTTTCCCACACATTCATTTATTTGTGGTGGCCCGCCACGAAAGAATTAAGGCCGCCACAATTTTTTAAAATTTTTAAAATTTAATTTAATTTTTATTTTTTTGTCCTGTCCATCTTCTCAGGCAAATCATATAGTTGATGTAGATGCCCATATCGGCTGTTCAGATTTACTTTACAAAAGAGAAGTGTAGGATCAAGATTTTTGGAGCTCTTTGTTCAGTGGATCAGATGTTTGATGAAGCTTTGTGTCTATCTAACACCACTACTGTTTTCTGTTTATTTGTTACTGACTGTGGCAGGACACCTGTGCCTCTGTTTCACTTTATGTTGCCTGTAAATAATATGGTTGTAGTAGTAGGCTAAAGTTAAATTATTTAGTATGCACTAATTAAAGGGGCAGAGCTTTAAGAGACATTTTAGCTTTTATATTTTTATAAGATATATTTTTTGTAAGAACCACAATTAATAAATATATTTCAGTGAATAACTTATTGTTCAAATCTGTATATAAATATGTACATAAAGTGTTGTAATTATATTGTAAAATGGATGGATGGATCGTCGGATTGACGTTTAAAACAAAACTGTTATTATTAATTAGTAAGTATACATTTTTTGACCTTTTTAGGGAAAATCATATCATTGTAGTAAATTATGCAAATTACTCGATGATGTCATGGTGACCACGCCCATAGCCTCGCCCTCCCATGTATCTTGGCAGTTTATGGGAAACACTGTATCATGGTGAGTTTTGTTGTCCACTGATGATAATCCTATCCACATCAGCTAATCTCTACTTTATACTCTGAAGCAAAAGAAGACATATTTACAATCATATTCAAGTGAATAATTTGTAGGGTTTTTTAATTAAAAAACAACTTTTTTTTCCCTAAAAAAACAAAATTATTTATCAATCAATCATTATTTAAAGTTTACTTATATAGCCCTTAATCATAAGTGTCTCAAAGGGCTGCACAAGCCACAACGACATCCTCAGCTCAGATCCCACATCAGGGCAAGAAAAAACTCAACCCAATGGGATAACAATGAGAAACTTTGGAGGGAACCGCAGATGTGGGGACCCCAGCCCCCCGGGCGAGCGGTGCAATGGAGTGGATCTAGTTAATAGTGTGAGAGTCCATTATTAGATATGTTCTAGACAATTTAATCTGATCTTTAAAAAGTAAAAAACTAAATAAGGTTACGTTTTAAAAAGATGGTTTCAACCAAATGCATGCAACAATTAGTTATTAAGTAAATGTAAACATCCCAAGTGGGTGTGTATGGGTAGGCGACATAGGGTTTAGGTTGGAATAGGGGGGCCTTTAAGCTGTTTTGTGTATGGGGGCCAAGAATTTGGTGCTACGCCCCTATTTAGAGAACATACAATTATGGCATTTTAAGCCACAACATGTTAATTTTGACTCACTGACATGTCATAAATACACAAAAAAGCTCAGAGAACACGCCAGCTAACGTGCAAACAACACCTCTAAATTGCTAATGTTCATTTATTGCACACACCCTGACTCTGCAGCAGACATTCAGTTATTCTGTTCTTGTGACTATCAACATTATGTGTGGTAGTGCCAGTAAAAACAAGGTCAAGGAAGAAAAAGTGCAAGAGAGGGTGCAATACAGCACTGAGTGTTATCGGGCGCTGACGCCGCTCACCCCTTCTTATCACGTCTGTTTGGACAGCATGATGCTATTCAGTGAATGAACCACCAATGCTGCCATATTGCACAGCACAATACGGTTTTTACTACTACTGACTCACAACCGGGAAGCTGCGTCAACCATTAGTCACAGGTATCGCAACAAAGTCAGCAAAATTCTTCCAACTTGACCAGTCGCTCTTATTGTGCTTTGGTCGACTTGAAAGGACTTACTCACCTGGCTGAGTGAGTAAGGCGGTCTTCTGGTGTTCGTATAAGTGTTATAATGTGGGTCATATTGTACCCGGTGATGCTGCAGATACAAATGATGCTAACGTGGAAACTACACCGCCTCAGCTACCAGCCAAATCCCATGGAATTAGTGAATAACTTCCTGTTTCTGAATGCTCATCAAACACTTATCAAGTATGCAAACCCTAAACAAGCACGTGTGTGTATGTGCTTGTAAAATCAGACCACTCCCACACAGGCCATGGGTGTGGGAGGACCTGGATGGCTTGCGTCCAACTGTTCTAATATTCTCTGTGGTGCCTCTGTGTGTGCAAACACACACTTTTGACAGCTGTGTTTAAACAGCAATCAGCCTGCAGTCCTTCAAGACAAACTATACCCAACATGAAAGATGATGCTAATTTTTCCCAACTGTAATGAGTCAAAATAACAATAAAAAAAAAAAGGAAAAGAAAGAAAGACATACACAAAAACATTGGCTGCTGTCATTCTAATGGCACCACAACCTCAATGGTGGACACTAGTGGAGTTTTAAGTGAATTACCACCTGAGTCCATGCTTTTAAGCTTATGGAGTGTGACCCGAGGGAGGTAAAGGGACGGGTGGAAACTGTGTGTGTCCTGAGGCATCATCTTAAACCAGACATCCTTGGCCTTTTATCTCCTCCTACTACCGGGTAGTGCTCTCATTTGAGCATGGATGGCACTCATCTGTCTCCAGGGACTCGACGGGTGGCTCACAGGTCAAAAGGGTAAAGGTCAAAGATCGCAAGTCTGCTCTTTTTATGTGTCCCTTTGCTGCTCAAGTATAGATGTTTTGAATAAGCAGAGATGACAAAATAGTACACGATGCTCTTTAAAAAAAAGTGCAGGCACAAGCACAGGATGAAAAAGAGCTGGTGGAGGAGAGTATTTCTATCTTTAGACACTCAGTGTTGGGAGACTTAAAAACCAGAGCGATGTGTGTGTAGGAAATACAGATTTAAGAAACTAGATTTAAAGTATGCCAGCATTAGTTGCACTTAGTTTAAAGGGTTTATTTCGTACATTTGCAACTTTTAGACTTCTGTTTGAAATGTTGTACTCATATTTTACAGAGTATGGATGGGCAATATGGCCTAGAGCACAGGTGTCAAACTCAAGGCCCGCGGGCCAGAGGTGGCCCGCCACTTTATTTTATTTGGCGCTCAAAAGCCTGGAAATAGTGTAGTACTGTAACTTTTCTTACTAAATGTCTTCTTTCTTTCTTTTTTGGGAGAAAATTATATATGTACTCCATTTAATCACAAATAATGTTAACCTAAATATTGTCTATTTACTAATTATTATCAAACATTCAAACCATTTTTTTAATAGAAATAAATGCTAATAATGATTTCAGAGCAAGTTATCCATCAAATTGTGCAATTTAAAAAGTAGCAATAGATATGGTAAAATTGTGAAATTTACTGTTTTTTTTAACAGCATTTTTTTCTAAATGAAAAAAACATTACTTCTTTTTACTGTAATAAACTGTGGTGCCGTTTTGGCATTTACAGTAATACACCGAAAAATCTAGAGTTGTTGATTTGTGGTCAAAACAAAACAAAACAGGCAGCTCAGGTGCCAAAATTGTACTGTAAAATTGCAGTTTGTTTTTTATTTACAGTAAAAAAAAAATAAAAATTTAAATTTTACATAAAAATTTGGGCAACTGAGCTGCCTTTTTTTTTTTTTTTTTACCATAAAAACAGCAGTACTGTTTTTCCATTTACAGTAATATACACTAAATTTTGAAGTGAAATTATTGCAACTTACAATATTTTTCTTACATTTTAGTTTAAAAAAAAAATCTACTAATAAAATGCATTAAAAAAAATTGTGTAATAATAGTATTTAGAAGCGGCCCTCTGGGGCCAGACATAACTGCGATGTGGCCCTCAGTAAAAACGACTTTGACACCTCTGGCCTAGAGTCTATATAGTAATATTAGGGATGCAACTTTCGATTATTTTACTAATGAAGTAAACTATTGACTAATTTGTTCGATTAATCGAGCAATCAAATAAAACAGGTTCTATCCACAATGCGACTTTTAGGGAAAATAGAAATAAACAAGGATTTTCTAATTACCTTTCTTCTTATAAATGCACATAACATTGAAATTGCACTTTTACGGGGGTGTCACTATGTATTACTTAAATGAAAAAAAAAGCTCAAAAGTAAAAAAAAAACAAAAAAACTGTGTAGCCAGATGAACATGAACCAGGTAATCGATAACGCATAAAGAACAAGACTAAAAAAAGACCCTGACTAAGTGTGATAAATTGAGTGGCAATGTTTTTAACAATTCAACACATACACATTGTGACACTTTGGGTGGCATGATAGCGATAGTTGTTGTGATCCCAAACCAAAATGCAGAGGACAGCAGGCACCAGCATGCATGTAAAAGGTATTTAATTTAAGAAATAGGAGGCTAGGCAAAGATGAGACAAAACTAGGCTACAAGGTAAACTTAACGGAATGCTAGCAGTAAGCAACAGTTTACGCCTGAGCAGCGGAGTGAGCGATCACAAAACAATATTCCAACACCAGTCAGCAGCCACAGCTCAACCGAACCAGACATGATTACAAACAAAGAGCAGGCGTGCTAGCAGACAGAATAAAGGTGCAGCATAACAAGGAACAGGAAGTGAAAACTACAAATTAAGTGTGCTGGACAGGAACTAAATGTGAGTGTGAATGTTGTCTGTCTATCTGTGTTGGCCCAGCGATGAGGTGGCGACTTGTCCAGGGTGTACCCCGCCTACCGCCCGAATGCAGCTGAGATAGGCTCCAGCAACCCCCGCGACCCGAACGGGACAAGCGGTAGAAAATGGATGGATGGATGGATGGATGGACAGGAACTAAACACTAAACATAGGAAACCACCAATACAAGACAAACTGTCAAGCAGGACGTGACGCATATAGAGTGGTGTTTGATATTTGGACATATAAAATTAGTTATCATTAACATACAAATTGTTGGCACAGACATGTCCTCAAATGCCTCCATGTATTTGAATAAAACTTTTGTTGTGCAAGTCAAACATATAATGTTAGCTACCTGAATTGACTTTTACCTTGTTGTAATGTCGAATCATTGATGTAGTGTGATTCTGAAATGTCAGCTCTGAGTAAACATTTCACCCCATGTTTGTTTTATTCACTTTTGAGCCCTTCTCGCTCTTCCACTTTGTCGTTTTTCTGAGCCATCTATGTCTGTTCACACTCTACTAGTCTCACCTGCTTCCCACTTACACACACAAACGCCACATCACTGGCAGCACAAACTGCATCACCAATAGGTGCACTGCGCTCGTGAGCAATACAAAATCTGTGTATTTTACTCAATAATCACTGAAGCAACAAAATACAAATCAATGCTTCTTAATCTAATACAATTGATACATTTTAGCGATTAATCATTGCAACCCTAAGCAATATATATATTGCAGCATAGAACAACAGTTAACACATATTACAATAATATAATAGTCAAGAAATAAACTGTAATAGAACCGTTTTAAAATGGGTTACAAAGGCTCCTAATTTGGCAGCTGGCGCATGCGTTATTATTAGTAATAATTTCTCAACACTTTGATCAATCTACGAGTTAATTCACTGTTATTAGCTGGTTACTTTCGGCTGCGTACTAAGCACTCAATCTGCTGTTTGGCTACTTTACATTAGTTTGGGGCAATACTACGAATTTGGGTGTGGATCCAATACTATGGTAAGTAATTATAAAGGCAGTATTGGCCACAGCATACTGATACTTAAAAGTTTCAAGATCATTAAGTGATTCCAGTTTTGATCACAACTTTAATCAGAAAAAACACAGAATGGCTGTGTAACAGTATTAATTAGATATTTAAATTGGTTCCCATTTTCCTAATATTACACACAATAGACAGTTTCGGAATCTGTGACGTTATCCGGGCACTCATCGCAGCAGCAACCATAATGCATAGGTGTAGTTTTCGCATGACAACAACAAATACGATTCGACATTAACCAGTTATATTTGTTAAGCTATCGGAGAGGATTAGACGCTTTTGGGGGAAAGCGGTATTATGATAAGTGTGGGATGATTGACAATATAGATGCCTACGCCACGGAAAAAAAGCAACAAAATCAAACTAAGGGCATCAGTCACCTACCCAGATATCGTCAACTATCATCTCTTCTCAATCTTCCTGGCATTAATGAAAATTAATTACATTAGTGGCCCCATGTACTGTTAGCTTACTATATATACACACACTATAAGAGTATAGTATATATAGTAAGCTACCAGTACTATATGGTACTATACTACTGTATATAGTATACCACTTACTATACTATACTACTAAACTATAAATATTAAAAATAAATTCCAGTCCGTATTATATTATCAAGCATTGTTTGCTGATACCCGTATCAACATCATACATTCAATAGGCCTTTGAAATAACCAAAAAATATATCTACTACCGGCATAACAAGAATAAACCATGCCATATTTTCACTCCACTTTCTGATCAAGATATAACAATAACAGAAGCTAGCTTATATGCACCATTGCCAGTTTAGTTTACATCAGCAAATGTCCTTAAGTTCCCATACCCCCGTATTCAAAACACAATATTCAACTTTATGTTTAAGTAACCTATACCTATCATGAACAAAAATGCTCGTAACACACTGAAATAAGGGAACAATCTCGCTGATACGAGACAGCCACAGTTGTCGCCTTTTTGTCAACAGTTGCTCCGTTTTCTCGCATTGGTTATTGATGATGGCTGAAAGCAAAAAGAACAATACCGTACACCGCTCACTGTCATTGGAACAACCGACAATATAGCAGCTAACCTCTGTTTGCCAGCTATTCCTAAATGTCGATATGTTACGTGCGGTTTACTTGCATTCACCCATCCAATATAGCGACCGTCTTAAAAATCGTAAGTCGTATGATTTCACACAAAAAGGGACTATAACTAAACATAAGCAAACACTACTATTGGCTATTATCCAAATCCTTTGGTTTTTGCCCTTAAAGCTCTTCCTGTCACGGTTTGGGTCGCAGCTTACTGCGGAGTTCGTTCTCCCGAAATGCAGACGGACGACTCCGGACGAAAACGTGAGGTAGGATATGATTTATTCCTCATAAATCATCCAACTTACAAAATACAGGCAAACAACAAAGGCAAGCGTGCCTAACACACGGGAAGCTAAGGCAAAAACTTAGCGCAGGAAACATAGAAGCTAACACTTAGCATAAACTAGAGACAAGGCAAAACTCACGTAACAGGTGCATGTAGCAAACAATGACGCCAGGCCGACTGACCGGCAAAGGCAGGCTTAAATAGTACCTCTGATTAGTGCTCGGGAAACAGGTGAGCGTCCCGAGTACCAATCAGAGACAGGTGGAAACAATAAGCACCCATAGTAACAAGCAAGGGTGCACAAAAACAGGAACTCAGGGAGTTCAAAACTAACAGAACCTAACAAAAACATGATCCGGACCACGGATCATGAAACTTCCGTGTGCAATGACTTTTTTCCTGAGTTTGTACACCATAACAAAAATGACCAAACAAATCTTCAATCTAACCACCTAAGTTATGACCATATACCGATACTAAACTTGATATTGACACTGTCGATTCACCCATATGTTTTCGTTTAAGACATTACCGGTAGCTTAGTGGTTAGCATTGCTTCTTGAATCCTCCTACAGTGTGTGATGTAGCATTTTTTAGCTAATCATGGCCTTGTAATCCTCCAGTGATATGGTTAATTGTAAGAAACAGTTTATGTGCCACCATTGATTTGAGGATTAGTAACTAAAAGCAGATTAGCAGCACACAATTGTTGCAGCTTTTTGTATTCAAATTTGCGAAACACAGCTAGAAAGTGTCATCAAAACACATTATCATGATATAGTGATAAAATAAAAATCTGTATCGTCGGCCAAATTTCTATAATTGATATGGTGTATTGTCTTTATCGCGCAACCTCCTGCGCACATGCTATACTTTGGGATTAAAGATTTATCGATAAACGTATAAAGTATAACTGCTGTAAAACTCCCAACGGTTAGTATTACCGCTATGCTGTGGCTATGCGCCACAATCAAGTACATGTAGGGGAAACCCTGGTTTACAGATAACTTTATGAACACAGACAAAGATGTCTACAACAGGAAGTGAACACGTGTGATGCCATATAAACCGGAAACTAAGCCAAGTGAACAATGAATTTGCCTTTAGCAATAAAACATTTTAAAAATTAATAGGGACGATAAACCTATTCAAAAACTCCAATACAAATATGGCTCTTAAAAAAACAGAACAATATCTAATGTTTTTTGACAAGACATTTATTAAATACAACTTGGTTAAAATATTTTAGTGTGTGTATAAGGATTTTTTGAGCACATTCAACAATACTGCGATAATAACGATAACGGTGATAACTTTGGTCACATTAATCGTGATATGAAATGTTCATACCATTACATTCCTACTTCTGAGGTTTATGGTTAGTGTGTTTTTAAGTTATCCCTGGCTGAATTTATATGCAGTCATGTACGACTCACATGATAACTTTAGGGACGTCCCGAACCCTAAACCTTATCTTATTAAAAATTGGATACATATGCTTTGTCGATAATGAAATTAGGACTTCTTGAGTTTCCTCACTGAAGATTCATTACAGCAACCTTCACTTGCCACTTGTTTGTTTCTGTCTTAACCTTTGTTGTCAGTAAATGAAATACATGTTTTATTGGCTTGGCTTCACAACAACAACACTTACGTGGTCATTTAACCTTTTCAAAACCGCCAGACCCCAGTACAGGTTGCATTTGTATTTCTACAATAACTTCTACACGGCTCTTTTATCATACATACATTCACGCGTATGTTACCATACAAAAGTCAGCTAAACGTTAAACCGAACCAATTCTAGACAAACAGAAGTCATTTCAAAACAGATCACGTCAATGGGCATATGTTAAAAACAAACAAGCAATCAAAGACCAGCATGTCAATAATACTTTTTTTTTATTTTTTAAAACAGCACTATTTGAAAGCTAACACTTAGCCCATACAACAGAGTAAGTACCATCATTCAGAATACACATTTTTAGCATTAAAATGTCTTGAATTGCTTTTGCAGTATGTCTTGGGTCATTATCCATCTGCAATGTGAAGAGCATTTTTATACCATTTGACTGTGTGAGCAGCATCTTGTTACTTCTGTCAGCAATCACATCAATATCCATTTGCAGCTATACTGTACATGCTGGACCATAAGTGCCTCTACCATAAATTATATCTGATGTAGTATGCTTTGGATGGTGAGCCTTGTCCCTTACTTTTCTCTTTCCATTATTCTAATACCAGTTGGCTTGTCCAAAGAATCTAATCTGACACATAAGGACTTTTTAGAATGGCAACATCTAATCTGGTTTCCTCTTCTTCCAGTGGTTTGCGCTTTGTTAGTAAAGTTAGTTTACATTCAATACAAGTCTGTTGATTTAAAAGCAATTGTTTCTACCAGAGAGTCATTGTGGCATCACACACTTCAGTTAGCCATTTTGTGTCATGTGGTGGACAGAGCCAAGCACATTCCTAACTAAAAGCATAATAAAAAGGTCAGTCATGATTTGAAAACAGACAACAGAAATAATCTTGCAGACTCTGTTCCTTTTTTCACATGACATGGAATAACTGAGGCTGTCAGCTGGCCTACTTTGGCACCAAACAGAATGTGGTTGTTTCCTACTGCATTTTCCATACTTCTTTCTTACAGCATTAAGTCTTGCATCAGCCATTTCTGCTGCTTGGCAAAGATAATAATATTTGGGTGGGACATGAAAAAGGGTCAGTTAAACATGACATCATGGGTTGTATTAAGGTACCCATTATTTATACTTTTTGTACCACTTTTCAACCACTCAGTTTATATTAGGGACATCATAGGTCTCATTCTCTAGTGTCCCTTTGCGGTAGGGGTGTCCAGATACAACTTTTTCACTCCGAATACAATACCCATATTGGAGCCTTGATTATTGGCAGATGCAGATACAGATATTGAACTGATATGATATCAGCATAAAACATACATGTTTTTATTATTTTGAAGTGTAGAAAGCTTGATCAAGTGAAATTACTTAGAACAATGGTATGTATAAAAAAAACCTAACCTATTTATTATCAATCCTCTGGAATGGAATTAAGCTGTATTTAAGTTGAAGTGGGGTGGTAATTATTGAAACTACTGGCCACAATAATTTATTAAGTTAAGGTCATGATGCAATAAATTGAATGATGCAGATAAGTTTGCTACTGGATACTTTCTAATGCGCTTCTGCCTTGGTAGACTTTATATATGTAAGTTATATGTACCTATAATTATTTGATACTTGTTTATATTGAAAAATGTATTAAAGATGACAATATTGTTCAATTAGGAAACTTATTACTAATGTGTAGCATGTGTGCTATTTTGTGCTTAGCTGTTGTGTAGCTCCTAGCTCCTGGTCGCCTATAACCTACCATGTTTACATTTAGTCAATGACCTCAGTGAAAAAAAACAACCTTATGTGGTTAGTGGAGGACATTTAGATGTTAAAGGGGAAACTGCACTTTTTTGGAAATTTGCCTATCGTTCACAATCATTATGAAAGACATGACGATGGATGGATTTTTTATATGCAATCTAAATATTAAATGTAAACGTAAATAAGTCTGCTTACAGTGGAGCCAATAGGAAGTACTCTATTCTGCCCATAAAATACGATAAATAACCATTCAAAAAGCGGCAACAATACTTAATTTACATTTCGTGATTTGAATATTAACCAAGTATTAGTGATATTGTTATTATGAGCGCTAACGCAGACAAACTATTTATAGTTACTAAAGATCCGTGTCTCTCTCTGTTTACATCATCATGTGGTCTGCTGTTTCCTCGCTTCCATGCTCCCTGTAAGTTCATTGTAAATCATAAATCATGCATTTGACCTGGACAGTAGATTGCTAAGGATATAATCCAACAATTTGGGACACTTTGACAACCATTTAGCACCTGGAACTGGCGAGGACGACACGAATGGCGCTTGCTTATCTAATATTTAGAATGCATTAAAAAAAAATACTCCATCCGTCGTTATGTCTTTTGTCTAATGTTTGTGAACGTTAAGCAAAATTCCCCAAAAAGTGTGATTCCCCTTTAACTGGCTGTCCAGCTTTGCACTCCAGGACTGCTTGTATAAGAAACAGAAAGTCTGCACCGCAGTCCAAGTGGGTACACTTGTCTATCTCAACTGCAGCCTTGATGCTGAATGATTAAAAGAAAAGTGTTGCTCTTTTTCCTTGAATGTCACACCACAAAATAATATTTTTCATGGTAGAATTTTTAAATGCTGCCAAATGCGTGATCTCGATAAAGGTTACCAATTAAAGGGGAACTGCACTTTTTTGGGGGAATTTATATCTAAGACAAAAACACATACTATTACGCATATAAAGCGCTCTAAAAACATCCAAAAAACTCCATCAAAGTTTTATATACACGCTGTAAGTATATACGTATGTAATGTAATTACAGGCAAGTTCATAATAACATTTAATGTTTAGGTATTTTGATAATTTTAAGCATACGGTGGTGCATAAATTACAGACGCATCACAATGTTGGCTTTTACCTTTAACAACGACAACACTACTACTC
Source organism: Entelurus aequoreus (assembly GCF_033978785.1). Classification (NCBI taxonomy): domain Eukaryota; kingdom Metazoa; phylum Chordata; class Actinopteri; order Syngnathiformes; family Syngnathidae; genus Entelurus; species Entelurus aequoreus. The sequence continues at coordinate 88,034,405 of NC_084731.1, read as the reverse complement.
TCAGCAAACTTCGTGAGAGACAACAAAAACTACTTTGGGACAAATGATGACCCAGAAACTGAATATATGGGGGATGACCAACAAATTTTAGAAGCTGAAACCCTGTAGTGCTAAGTGCTGAACAGGATATACAAACTATAAACATAATAAAACAATCACTTACTGTACAATGTCTGCTCTCAATAAGATGCCGACTGATGAGATGTTCATATATTTCCGTTTAGATAAAGAATCAATCATAATCCTCACAAAGGGTTAAAAAAAAGTTTCCGCAAACAAACGTCTTTTCGTGATTCTCGCCATCTCTGGGTCTAAATTGGTTGTCAAAGTTGACAAACTACTCAGTTGATGGCATATCCTCTTACTATACAGGTGAGATGCATGATTTATAATCTAGAAATAACTTTCGCTAACTCAGAGGTGATGCAGCAGCTCACCAGCTTAGTATGTCAATATAGCAGCATAAAAACTAGTTAGCTCTGTTTATGTTAGCGCTAAAACTTGTTTATTATTTAGGTCACAAGATGTAAATGTAGTATTGTTGGTGGTTTTTTAATGTTTTTTTAGAGGTCTTTATGGGCGGAATAGTGTACTCCCATTAGTTGCATTGTTAGCCACCTCGTACTTGTCGTATATTACAAATTAGAATGCATTAAAAAATAAAAACATGTGTTCTTGTCTTATACATGGATTGGGAATGATAGGCAAAATTCTAAAAAAGTGCAGTACAATTTTTGGTGTATTTTCTGTCGACCAAATGCAATGTGAGCACTCTTAGGTCATTACCTACCCATGACAAAAAAACGCCAGGTGGATGCATCATATAACGCAGCCAGGGTGCTGTGCACACATACACACACACACCCAACACAAAAAAGTCAAAGCCACATTAATAAAAAGATAACCTCCTTGATTGATCAACAAAAGCAGAGGAGCTCTACTGTGAAAAGACACGCGCCAAATGTGTGACAGACTGCAACAGAGGGTGTGACTGATGGCAGATGAGATGGATAACAGAACGAAGGGTGGATACGCACAATAATGGACGGAGGGTGCCGCCTATTCGGGTAGGCTGAACAACAGCTCCAGTGTCATTATTCACGTGTGACCGACAGCCTGCAAGCGGTTGTGGAAGACCCACATTTTACAGATCCACAAATTCTTAAACGAGTGCACCGAAGCGCAGCATGACACAGTGAACTCCTTTGGCTTACCCAATTACTAAGGAGGAGCAAGGCAAGAGGAGGGGTGAAGTGGAGCCAGAGAGAGGGGAGGAAGGTAAAGCGGAGGTCGGCAGATGTAGATTGAGAGTGAGGGAGTGTAAAAAAAAAAAAAAGGTGGTCAGAAGGTGCAACGGCAGATTCTCAATATCTTCGTTTCCATGGTTACGGCACTCACTCAGCAGATACTTGCACAGCCAGCATGGCCAGTCATCACTGCAGAGACAACCCAACCATTTGCATGGTTGTATAAAAATAAATGGCTGATCTTGTAACAGTAAAACAAAATACGATTAAAAAACATTGATGATGAGGCAGACTCGATGTGGGAATCTTTGGGGACCTTATCCAATTCTGATTTCTGGGTTGACGATTCAATTCAGAATCGATTTTCGAATCAACACGATTCTCTAAAGTTGTGGTTGCTCATTCAAAACAACACTGCCTCTAGTGTTTGTAATGCGCCACGTGACACGTGAGCTAGGGATCTGTACGATTAGAATTTTAACCAAAATAGTATCAATTGACAGGTACCGGGAATCAGTACGCAATGGTACCAATTTTTGGTACTTCTGTGTGTTAATAAATATTGTTTTTGATAATAAAATCTCAGTTTTTTTTGCAACATTTAAAAATGAGCTGATTATGATAACTGCTGTCCAGTTATTATACCTTGTTTTATAAAGTATCACATTTTTGAGTCTCATTTGCCGGTATGACACTAAATAACAATTGCCATTGCAAGTCCAAGACATTAAATGGCAGCAGTGTATAGTTCATGGTGTGTTCAGGTAGGTTCAGTCTTGTTGCACCCTACAAAAGCGTTATTACTATAAGTATTGAACTTGCATCAAGCTAGTCCATTTTTGGAAAAGTGGAGCTTTAATTTATGTTGGAGTCTATTCTAAGTTAATTTCTTTGTTGGCATTGAAAGTTGCAACATTACCGAGAGGTAGTTATGCTCAGTCCGCTCTTAGTGCTGCTGGAGCGATCACCAAGAGCCAAAGGGCAAAGAGCGGGCTGAGTCTGCAACTGGGCGTGATTTCACCCGCAACCCTGGTACCAAAACATGGCACCGTTGGATTTTACGTGAGTCAGTGCTCGGTAGGACTGGCGGGATTCAGTCGATGCAAAGAAAGTACCAGCTTCGATACCCATCCCTAGCGAGAGCATCGTCTTTCAGCTCTTGGTCTTATCCAGGAGAAGGAATAAGAATCAAGGAATCTAATATTGTGAAAGTGGTTTACTAACAAAAAATGAAGTCTGACTGTTCTTGGGTAAAATTAAACCAATCAAACTTACTGTGGATTTGTTATAACACATCACTGTTCATTCAACATGCAGAAAGTCCATCCATCCATTCATTTTCTACCGCTTGTCCCTTTCGGGGTCGCGTGGGGTGCTGGAGCCTATCTCAGCTGGATTCGGGCGATAGGCGGGGTACACCCTGGACAAGTACGTGCAGAAAGTGAATATGCTATTTATACTAACATACTAATAATTTTCAAGTATGTCACCAATGTTCCCTCTAATTTTTCATGTGTGTGAGCAAACGCACAAACTCCCTGAGCATTCAGTGGAGCACATGTGAGCAACATCAGGCGTACACACCGTGGCCACACCAGCGTCACACCTGTCCCAAACCTGACATCATAACAATTTAAAATGTTTTATTATAATTATCAAATGACAGCAGTCATTTTTTAATGAGATTATTTTCTGATATAAGTGATTTGGCCCTCTTACAATGACAATAACAAAAAAACACGTTTTTCATGACCTATTTGCTAGTATTGTATGTCTGGCTACGGGTCCTGCCTTTAAAAGAAATGTTACCCCTTTCGGAGATTACATTTAGTTCCTGTAACTTTCTGTCTGTAAAATACTTCTTTTTATTAGCATTTATGAAATCTAGTGACAATATTTCATGAATAATATCCTTAGATTAACATTCTTAATAAATGGCAGTAAAATAAGCACACATCTGATTGTGGAGTCAGAGTGTTACAACCTGGCATTTACACATTGTGTGGCCTTGGGGTTGTCCGACTTTTTGTGTGGCCATAAACGCAGCACTGGCTAAGTGCCATGAGTGCGTGTGTTGGTGCAGGTGAGAGAGCGAGCGGCTTCTGTTGAAACGACGGATGACAACGTTGGTTTAAGCCTGGTTTGTATAGCAGAAAATTACCAGTTTTTATAGATAATTTTTTTTTACTCATGTTTTTGGTGTGGTTACAGTTTTGCTCAATAAAGTGATTGATGGAATTCCTGTCCGTAAAGTGTCTCGACAGATGATAATTGAATTGTGTTGACAAAGATTGTTTTATTCATTGGGGCCACTCTTGTTGTCACCTGTCACTCACACAGTTGCATTGCAAAATCATACAGGATAAATTGTAATGTGTTTATTTTGTTTAAAGTTCAGATGGGATTTTTGATTTCCTGCGCGGCATTAATTTGCTGTGCGCAGAGGACGCGTGAGCGGTGCGCAATTGCGCAGGCGTGCACCTTAGAGGGAACGTTGTATGTCACACTATCTAAAAACCTCTTAATCAGGCTTGAACTAGTAAACACACAGCTTGGCCCGACAAGGTTTCAAGATGTCTTGGGGTTTGTCCACACTGGAAGAGGCTATATGTCTGCCCCCTGTTTTGGAATAACACACATACTGCCTTTACAAAACATTCCTCTTTGAGCTGAATAGAACACAAAAACAGATGCAAAGCCAGAGCATGAAAGCATTTATCCCGCTGTGTGCTGGATGCTACCTGCGGGCAGTGAGAAGCGCACTTTAGTCCCCACTGCACTACTGCAATCCCCATCACCTCCTTTTCCTTGTCCTCCCTCTCCGCAGGCTTGCAGTTTATGAAAAGAACACAAAAGTAGGATAGCCGGTTTTCCTGCCACGCCACGTCACAATATGCAAGTGCTACTTCTTTTAAAAATGGTGTTTCATGTTACTCAACAGTGACAGTTGAAAGTTAGTAAACATCCTAGGGTACCGTTGAAAACACTCAGTTATAAACACACGAGTGGTACTACAACCTTGGTAGTATTGGCCTCTGTGTAACATTTGCATTTACCGATCCCTAGTTAACCTTGCAAAAACTATGGCAATATAGTTAAAGAAATGGTGATGAATATGGTGCAAAAACTGCAACCCACGGGGCTTCACGTTCATCCTGCATTTGTGGCATGGACGGAGTAAAAGCTCACTCGGAACGTCTCCTTGTGTCAAGGTCTGTCACGGTCCCCCCCCTCACATGGTTTTACTTAAAATGGGAATTATCTCCCCAGGCTTGGCTCCTCTTTCATTTGGCTTTCATTTACGAGACCCTCTGAGTGAACGCGAGTTTGTGCAAACAACAAACACATAAGTCCGTGCTGCAACAAACAACAAAGAAATACATATACGTAAAACTCCCGACAGTTAGTTTTACCATATTAAATTATTATGATTGCAAAAACCGTGATTGATGACTGCACTTTGATACATTTACAGTAGGATAAGCATTACCTTGCTAACTAGGTTAGATGTTAATATAAAAACGAGAGACAATGTATTTTCACCAATTAAGAAACGCCATACTCCAATCTAAATTCATATAAACACATTGCTGTCTAATCAACTAAGATACAGTATTCACATTGGACAATAAGGCTGTGCTGTCTTTGCACAAAGTGTTCGATATATACTCGACTGTTTCGAGTTGAGACAGACGGACGTCCGTTCAACGAGAAGTAAACTCCAGTGGCGTCACATTAACCGCAAGTGAAACAAACCGACACCTAATTTGTTTTTATTTTTTAAAAAAACATTCTAAAACAATTAGAAATTCAAATGAAAGAAGATAAACATATTTAAACACAAATAAAAATAATATGGCTCTTATGAAGCCAGAACATATTAGATTTTTCCTCTACCGAGAGAGTATATTGTGTGGCTATTTTTTTTAAGTTATTAAAAATCCATCCATCCATTTTGTACCACTTGTCCCAACTTGGTTAAAAGATTTTAGTCTATGTTTATGTAATTTTTGAGCAGATTTAACAATACCGTGATAATATTGGTAACCTTGATCAATTTGGTCACATTAACTTTATTGAGCCATTTTATTTGTTGTTTAGGTTGCATCACATTTGCTTTTTTTTCTGCATCACTGATTATTAGCCCTTTGAGACACTTGTGATTTAGGGCTATATAAATAAACATTGATTGATTGATTGATTGATTACTCACTGCAGACGTTATGAGAGCCAACAAGCATAATGAAACATCACTTACTGTGCAAGGTCTGCAGTCATTAGGATGCCGACTGCTGGGATGTTCATTTATTACCATGACTCATAATCCTCACAAAGAAAAGGGGTAGTGGGTGGGGGAAACCAGCGTTTTTTGGTGTAATTTTTGCCAGTTTTGGGTCCTAAATGGTTATCAAAGTGTACCAACTTGTCGGAATACCTACTCAGACGTCTCAAGTCCAGGTGAGATGCATGAATTATGATCTACAATAAGCTTACAGGGAGCAAGGAAGCGAGAAAGCAGCAAATCACTTGATGTAAACATAGGGACACAAGGAAGTGATTATGGCGCCATAATAACTTCCGTGCCCTCTGCTGGTTGTTCAGGGGAGTGTGTACGTCACATTTATTTGTGCATCTGGTTTGTGGTAGAAATGTCTCGACACAAAAGCGATCCACATATGCAAATTCAATACAAATACAAATTCAAGCATATTTATATTCAAATCTCAAAAATATATTTACAAATACACGTTTATTTATACAAATTCTTGATTTGTATGTCACATTTTTATATTTATAAATTTTATTTGTATATATTTTCAAATCTCAAAAATATATTTACAAATACGCTTTTATTTATACAAGTGATTTATTTATTTGTATATCATATTTGTATTTGTATATTTATTAATATCATATTGATATATATAAGTTGATGTGAGACAATTCTACTTCCATATTAATTTCAGATAATGTTTTACATTAAGAGCTCCGTCACATAACCAGTTAAAAGCTTGTGAGTTGAGGTACTACTGTACGATATAAAGTGCCCATCTTCGGTGCAGCTTTCATGGCAGTTTTTGACCACAGCATTTGTTTTACAACTCTGCTGTCTAGAATTTACTGCCTCAAGAAAGCAGCCATTAGTGTACAGTAACTCTTACCTCTGAAGTGGATTGTCCCTCTTCCTACTGAGGTTGAAGTTCAGTCAACACCACCACTCCACTCTGACAGAGCCTTTTTATCTGCTGGAAAAGAAAAGAAAGGGCAAGCACATCAGGCCATCGCTCGGGGTAAAATTTGTAGATTGATTGCAGCAAAAAGATAGACCAAACTAGCAGCTGGAGGAGAGCACACTGAAGTCACAAAAATGCAGTGAAGACACCATTTGAAATAAGTTTTCAACCGAATCACGAGCTTTCAGCTTGTTGCCTTCTTAAGAACCCTACAAAGCCTTCCACAAAACATTCATTTCTGTACATTATGGCTTTAACGAAGTTGTATGTCTGAAAACTGTAAGGGGGGTCCGGGGGGGGGAGCAGCTGACATCTATCAGGAAGCTGTTCCCGCTGGTCTCAGCTGTCCCTTCGTTTTTCTACGCACCAACTGTTATTCACGCCACAGCATGCGTCCAGTCTCCTTGCACAAGAAGAAAAACAGTGGTTGTATTTCCATAGCAAACACACGCACCAGGCAGAGGGTTCATGCGCGCGTCCGTGTGCGTGCACTAAGTCCATACACTGACAAAAGCACCTTCTTCCAACTCCCTGGTGAAAACTGTGCCCGGAGTGTAATATCACTCAGTCGGCGTGGGCCCGGCGAGCAGGTGTGGCACTGACACATGGACCGTGCAGCTGCAGGGGAACACAGTTGCTGCAGTCACAACAACAGCAGGGTCGGCGGGCAGCTGCTCACACACGGAAAACAAAGACGGGGAAACTAACAGAGTCCAAATAATGCACAATTTCAAGTATTTATAACTATCCATTGCAATACAACACATGCATACACAAGTATCTGTGTTATGGAATCTATCAGCTTTGGAAACACCCCTGGCCCCTTGTGTGGCTGCTCCAAACACTATAAATATAGACAACATACGGCTACACAGAAAAATGCCTTGCATTTAACCCTCAGCACCCCACTTAGCGCCCCACTTTAACAACACAACAAAGGGAAACACTGTGTTGTGTGCACAGGTGTGTCCTTGTCCACCCACGCTTCCCACCCCTCAGGGGCAGCTCATTTCCTGTCAGTGCAGGAAGTCCGGAGTGGGGCAGGACGGAGGGACCAGCAAGCGAGCTGATGATGTCACAGGAAAAGAGAAAGACATAATTGTTGTCGGAAAGCGCAGTAAATGACGACGCCGATCTGAATGAGTAGCTTGGCAGTTGTGGAAGAAAAACTTCCTGCGGGAAGAATTGTGCATCAGCATAAGACGACGCTGCGGCTTCTCTGACCATAAACATTTTTTTCACCCAGTCAGCTGATGGATGATTCCAATCTGGGTCGGTGCATTACTATTGATCAATGCAATGCTTTTAGTACGCCCGCAACCCAAATAAGTCTGTACCCTAGCTTGGCAAACTGCCTGACATGAAAAAAATCCAACACATAAAATATGTTGAGTGCAGTCTGTGGCCCTAAATTACACAAACATATTTCTCGGATCGAGCACAAACTCCTTGACAATAGGGGATCTAGTACACGAGCACAAACTCCTTGACAATAGGGGATCTAGTACACTCACCCTGTCACACTCGCAGCTAGCATGAATGCTAAAAGAGGTCATGTCTGGTTGTGATTACAAGTTGATCTCCACTCCTCGGCGGGATTCTCCACGCTCCGTGCAGAGCGCGCTAGGCGCGGGAGAGAACACACATGGGGGGAATAACGGAATAATGCTGTGTCAGGAATGTTCCCACGGTGGCCCGTGGGGTCTGATGGGGCGTCCCCATTGGCTGGCTGGTTGCCAGTGAGGTTTATGGGTAATGTAATGCACACATACAAGGTTAAACGATATAATAATGCCTCGTGTTGACCTCTGTTTTGATATGCTGTTAAATCTCATGCTGCTTTGAAAAGATAAGGAGTGATGGGGGAGAACGATGGACAAACATAAACATGCCAGTTGAAGTCGGTCATGGTGCCAAGCGGCTCCGAGTTAATTTTCCTGTGTAAACCAGTAACCACTCGAGAGAGTCGATCAGCATACCGGAGTATAAAGATTAGCAGGCTACTTTTAAGAAACTCAGTCGTCAGAGGCAAAGGAAGAGTATTAGTCAACGATAAATACAGACAAGGATATTTGGTCGGATTACGCCTACGAATTGGAGTGACTGTCAAGGGATTTTTTTTTTCACAAAATGTGTCAATGCAGCTGCTTCTTCTTTGGATTGTAGGTCAGTGCTATTACTGCCGTGTCCTACATGAACCCTGACGCAAAAGAACAGCAGGCCTGCATGCCATCATATAGTCAATAGTGTGTGTGTGATTTCCATAAACCGGCAAGCAAAAACACTGGTGACCTCAGCGTCCTCATTCCATTTGCATTTTTCACCTCTGAGCCTCCAGATGTTATGAGGGCAGGCTGCCATACACATGGTCAGGTTTCCCTGCTAACCTGACACCCGTCTGCATGGCGAAGCTCTCTCAAACATGCTGCTCACAGTCGAGCGATCTGACAGGGGAAAAGTAGGCTGCAGTGCATGTTTAATAGTAAAACAAGCCACAGTTTTATTGATTTGAATTAATGAACCTTAATTCATCCCAAAAACACTTAAGACTGGAATCTATTTTCTATGCTTGGACCATTAACTCCAATAGACTCTGAACCACTGAAAGCACACATTCAAATATGGATTATTGGAGGTTCTGAGCTGAATTGAGCATCTCATTATGCTGTTAGTTTATTCTCCGTCTTACATGAAATTAAATCTACAGAGTATCCAATTGGAAAGCCAACCCTAAGGTCAATGATGACATTGGGACTGTGGTTTAGCGATGGTATGAATTTTGTAGACTGACACACACTGAATAGGGATGGAACAATTTCTTGGGATAAAATTCCCAACAGTTAATATCACCAATTCAAATTTTAATCATTGTTAAATGTGATTGATTACTGCCCTTTGAAAAACTCCCTGCTAAGGATGTAACAATAAACAATATTAATGATAACCGCTGTAAAACTCCCGACAGTTAGTTGTACTGCTTTAAATTAAAATTATTGAAAAACTGTGATTGATAACTGCACTTTGATCAACTCACAGACTGACTGGCGCAAGCTGGCTAGCTTTGATGTCAACATGAATACAAGAGACAATGTATTTCCCCATTAAGAAACAACATACCCCAATCTAAACGTATTGCTATCTGTGCATCTGAGATATTCATTTGTGCACTTACAACCTACAAGCTGTGCTCTCTTAAAACACACTGATTGATATACGGTGCGTTCAAGGACCGCTGAACAAAGCAGGACACCACAATGCCTGCCAGAAATAAATAATAATAAATTGCATTTGTTACGCACTTGTTATTTCAATAATTATTAAAGTGCTACAGTCCAAGCCAATATTTAAAACAATAACATCTTAGCCTTTAAAGCAGATCAAATACTAAGACTAAAACACTATCATTGAAGCATAGGAAACACAGAACATGCAAAATAGTAGGTTTTTGACCATTCTATAAGTACTTTTTGAGCACATTTAACAATACCGCGATACTAATGATAACCTTAATAATTTTGGTAATTATAACTGTGACATGAAATTTCCACATCGTTACATCCCCACTCACGGCTACACTGCTCATTTCCTAAAGAAGCAGATAGTACGCTAATCACTAGCTAGCTTAAATACTGACGTGAATGCAAATTTTGGAATGAAATAAGTCACTTCTGCTCTGTGAAACATCCATGCAAGTATTTCTCTTTTTCCACTCTTCTAAAGCTGCTTTTTGAAACATGCATAATTAAATAAACTGAAAATGTCGCTTGAAATGTTTCCACTAAACTGACGATTTAACGGTCACCGCTGCGCCACTGATTGTAAGTGACATGTTTATATTGAATTCCCCACCAACTCAATCTTTCAATAACTATCTTGACACTAATGTAATTTAACTCATTTATTTTGTGTTTAAATCTGGGTGGTGATCCCACAAATGCTAGATCAAATTAGATGTGTTCGACCCTTTGGCTGCAACTTTATTCAGTAGGTTTCGAAGATCAGTGATCCGTTGTAATGTATGATTCCCTGATCATTCTTTATGGATCCAAAGTTTTCCCTTTAGTTTTTTCCTGGTGGAAACAAAGCCTTGTTGCATGGTCCTTCTGCATTACTAAGCTAATGCAGCGTGTCTCTTTATAGGTGCGTCATTTTAGGAAGGTGCACGGCTAGTTTAACTTTGTGTTGTTTCCTGACAGGTTGCGCTGAAAATATTGTAGCTGCATCATGTCCGTTTTTAGCGAGTGAGAACAGAAACACCCGTGTAGCCGAAACTTTGCAATTTAAGCACATCAGTCAGTGCCTTTTTTCCCCTCTCCGGACTTGAGTTGTTGAGCTAAGGAATTGTTAGTGTCAGTGTTTTTGTAGAGACAACATGGCGTCTATTTGATGTGATTTTTTTCTTTTTTAGTTTTTAAAATGACAAACTGTTTGGCGACGCATGTGGACGCAGCGCCCACTCTCTCTCCGAACTTGGAAAATTGCTCCAGAGTAGAGGGTGACAGAAGCCGTATATCAATTTTTCTGTTTGGAAAAAATTAGTAAAGAACCTTTAAAGACTATGAAGTTTTGAACAAGCGTGACATTTTAAATTGAAAATAATAGCAAAATCACTTAAAGGGAACTAACATTGTTTATCATTCACAATTCCTTTGAGACAAGTATATTTATGTCTGAATTTTTTTTTGCATTCTAACTCTTAATCAAACGCTATTAATGGGTGGCTAACAATGCAGCTAATGGTATTCAATCTATTCTGCCTATAAAGCACTTTAAAAACTATCCAAAAAACTCCAACGTTTTACATAATGCTACAAGTCAATCCATACATCCATCTTTTTCCCCTTATTTGAGGTCGGGTCGCGGGGGCAGCAGCCTAAGCAGAAAGGCCCAGACTTCCCTCATAGAGAACGTGAGCTGGGTTTAGGTCGTGAGACAGGTTAGTTTTACTCGACTGATGATGAGTTGTTGCAATAGTTATGCTGTAAATATATGTGTAATACGGTAACAGGCACATTCATAATAACATGTAACATTTAGGTATTTTGCTCATTTCATCAATTTCATACAGCGCACCACAACGTTCACCATTTCCTTCAACTAAATACAACTATTACTAATCATGTCAATTTCGTGAGACGACGACAGCTACTTTGGGACAAATGATGATCCAGAACTTGAGCTACAAAAAACTAACCCAGACCCACTGAAAGTGCTAAAGAAGAAATACAAACTACAAAAATAATTTTAAAAAAAGTTTTACAGTACAATGTCTGCTCTCACTGGGATGCCGACTGATGGGGTGTTTGTATCTTTTAGCAAAAAAAATGGGCGCAAATGACCATATTTTCGTGTCTTCCTCGCGATGTCTTTGAGTCTACATTAAATGTCAAAGTTGACCAATCTCTCGGGTTATGGCCACAACCTTCTACAAGTGAGAGGCATGATTTATAACCTAGCATTAACTTTTACCAACGCAGAGGTGATGCAGCAGCTCTGTGATCAAGGCGCCACCGAAAATAGTTCCTCAGCGTTAGCTCTTATAATAACAATGTCGCTAAAAATTGGTTAATATGCAGGTCACGACAAGTAAATGGAGTAAAGTTGGAAGGGTTTTTAGAGGGTTTTATGGGTTGGACTAAATGACTCGTACTAGACGAGTCAAATTAGAATGCATAAAAAAGAGAAAAACGTGTTTCAAATTTGAAGTATCGCCTAATACTAATGTAGAGTAGCCAAACAGAACAATATGTGCTTGGTAAATTTTTACAGAAGTTTAAAACATGAAAATTAGCAGGTTGATAAAAAAAGAAATAAATAATACCACCCGAAATGACAATGTTACCGTATACGTTAGCAGCCTAATAGGAGCCTTTGTAGCCCATTTTTAAATGGTCCTATTATCATTTATATGACAAATATGTATCATTATCCCAGGAGGCTGCAATATATACTGTATTGTGATAAATATTTTAGGCCATATCGTCTTATCTGTAAACCGTGATATCATCGTTACATGTCTAACACTGAAAGGCAAGCGGCTAATAAGCACACACAACCACAAAGATGGTAGCTGGTTGGACTGTAAAACAAATGTGCAGCAAAGTCCATTTAATTAACGCAATTGAATGAGGGGGAAATAAAGCCTCCTCCAATATTTACTCCTTATGTAATAGATCACCCACAGTCTGTTTGCTCTTTGCCTCTCCCAGTTCAGAAGAACCCCAACAAGCTTTTGACACTTTATATTCTCTGCACGTCATACAGCCATTATCCAGTAACTCTTTGGGCTGTCCGCAAACCCACTGGCCAACTCATCCATCAACTCGGTTGTTGTGTAAGGACAAGCTTTGGATTTCAGAAAAAAAACAAAAAACATAATCAATCAACTCCTTCATTCTGCCCTCGCCAACATCTGATGCAGATGATGGAAATAGCTCCTTTCCCCCCAATTTGGATCCTAAAGTATCATTCAGGCTGATTTTTCAACTTTGAAAATGAATTTATGGCAGTCATGGAAACCCTCTTAACTGTGTGACAGTACAAGAGCCAAAGCAGCATTTCTTGTCACACACATGATTGGGTTGAATGACTGACCGGCCTTAGCTATTATGGTGATGTGGAGGAGGACAGAAGGAAGTTGTTAGAAGGGGGGAGCATAGGCCACCTGCCATTGTCAAAGCCGTATAGATTAATAACTGCCTAAGCTCCTTAAACAGTGGAGTGGTGAAAGACGACGCACACAAAAGGGACAATTAATGACAGGCACAGGTATCATAGCAGTTTAAACGCACAAGAGAAAAATAGGTCATGGTGGAAGTGGCGTGGAGGCTCTCACCATACCTTGTTGAGAAAAAACAAATGTGGGTTATTATTATTTTCAATGTGGCCCACTGTCTGTTTCGATTGTTAGCGTGATTGTGGTGTTTTGGGTTTGTTTCCCATTGAGCGCTCCCATTTTGATTTCATTTCCTGTGTGCGTTGGTGTTCCTGCAGTAACTTCACCCCTGCTTCTAAGCACTGTCCTCCCCCTGTGGGTGATTAGTGATTATGTTTCTCACCTGCTGCTAATGATTACCGGAAAGCTTTAAATGCCAGTTTCACGGCTTAGTAGGAGTGGGATAATTTTTTTTTGTTAGTAATAAAAAAGTATGCGTGCTACAGAGCGTTTTCTATTCGGGCTCCAGAACTCTGGAATGCCCTACTGGTAACAGTTAGAGATGCTACCTAAGTAGACGCATTTAAATCCCATCTTAAAACTAATTTGTAACTAAATTGACCCCTTTTTAGACCAGTTGATCTGCCATCTCTCTTTTATGTTCTGCCCCTCTCCTGCGTAGAGAGGTTATCAGGTGGCCACGGATCAGTTTCCACAGAGGAGGCGCTAGATGTTCCAAGTCGGGACCCGGGATGGACCACTCCTCTGTGCATCAATTGGTGACGTCTCTGCGCTGCTGACCTATCCACATACAAGAGGATACCCTGCTGGCCTCACTATAGACTGGACTCTCACCTTATTAACTGCATACGCTCTCCGTCCATTGCACTGGTCACCCGGGAGGGGGGGGTCCAACAATCTGCGGTCCCTTCCAAGGTTTCTCATTGCGCCCATTCAGTTGGGTTTTTTCTTGACCTGATGTGGGATCACAACCGAGGATGTCGTCGTGGTTTCTGCAGCCCTTTGAGGCATTTAGGATTAAGTTCGACATAAATAAACTTTGATTGATACATAACTGTTTTGTTACAAATGTTTTTGCTCTGCTACCTTTTTGTCAACTCAGCTTTATGCGCAAAATTTTCTGTTGCAATCAATTTGTGAGCACATTAAATACTTTTTTTCCTGCACGCTGCCTCGTGCTGCGGCAGTTTGACGTCTTCCACCGCAACGAGACAGTTGGATTGATTTTAAAAGATTTTCTGGAAGTTTTCGGTTTTTGCACGAAGTCAAGCAAAACTTTGTGAGAGCCTATTGTAGGTCATTGCTGGCAGTATTTCTATGCAGGGTGCAGCCCTTCGCCTGAGTGTGTCTGCACCAAGAACATGACTGAGTGGAGATGAGGATGCCCTCCTTGTGTCTGCTCTCATCACCAGTGCAGCTGCGGACAGGGGATGCTAAGCCAAGACAGAAAAAAGAAAAAGAAACTTTTGACGTTTCCACACAGTCTACTAGGACTGCACACAAAAATTTAAAATTGTGATCTTGGTGGCGTCTTGTCCAGGGTGAACCCTGCCTTCCGCCCGAGTGCAGCTGGGATAGGCTACAGCCCCCCCACGATCCCGGAAGGGACAAGCGGTAGAAAATGGATAAATGTATGTAGATTAACACATACATGCATCTAAATGTCTAAGTTACTTAAAGGGGAACTGCACTTTTTTGGAATGTTGCCTATCGTTCACAATCATTATGAAAGACATGACGGATGGATTTTTTTTAATGCATTCTAAATATTAAACATAAATAAAAGTCTGCTTACAGCGGAGCCAATGAGAGACCCACTATTCCGCCCATAAAATACAATAAATAACAAAATACGATAAATAACCATTCAAAAAGCGCCAACAATACTCCCGTTTACATTTTGTAACTTGAATATTAACCATGTATTATTTATAGCGGCGGCGTGATCACTTCTATGTGTGCCTTTGGTGACATCAGAGTGGTCTGCTCTCTGTAAATTTATTGTAGATCATAAATCATGCCTATCACTTAAAAAGTAGATAGCTGGCGATATAATCCGACAAGTTGGGGCACTTTGACAGCCATTTAGGACCTGGAACTGGTGAGAACGACACAAAAAGTGCTTGGTCCCCCGCCCTTAAAGCCATTAAAACGGATAAAATACTAAGACAGAAACATTATTAGTGAAGCATTAAAAACACAAAACAGGCAAAATAGTGGGTTTTGTAACAGTTATTTTATTTTACTTGGTCAAAATATTTCAGTGTGTGTATTAGTACTTTGAGAACATTCAACAATACCGCGATAATAACCAGGATCATTTTGGTCACGTTAACCATGGTTGTTACATTCCTAGCTATGGGAAACATCTGGTCTGACGGTGCTAAGAAAATATGTTTAAAAGAAGAAAGCCTTACATAAGCAATCTGTACTTAAATCAGTTATTGGTACATCCATCCATTTTCTACCGCTTAGTCCCTTCGGGGTCGCGGGGGTCGCTGGAGCCTATCTCAGCTACAATCGGGCGGTAGGCGGGGTATACCCTGGACAAGTCGCCACCTCACCGCAGGGCCAACACAGATAGACAGACAACATTCACACACTAGGGCCAATTTAGTGTTGCCAATCAACCTATGCCCAGGTGCATGTCTTTGGAGGTGGGAGGAAGCCAGAGTACCCGGAGGGAACCCACGCAGTCACGGGGAGAACATGCAAACTCCACACAGAATGATCCAGAGCGCAGGATCAAACCCAGTACCTTTGCATCGTGAGGCAGACACACTAACCCCTCTTCCACCGTGCTGCCCTATTGTTATTGGTACAGTTGTGAAATAATGGTCAAAGTTGTCCAATGATATTTGTACCAAAAAATGTAAGGATTTTGTTCATCTATTACTTTTTTGGGAAATGTGCATATTATTCACAATCCCTATGTAAGACAAGAACACATACAGTACGTTTCTTTTTTTAACGCATTTCAAGTTGTAAAATACAGCAAGTTTGAGGTGGCTAACAATGTGGCTAATGGGGGTACACTATTGCGCCTATAAAGCCTTCTAAAAAAACTTCCAAAAACCACCAACAATACTACATTTACACCTTGTGACCTGAATAATAACCAAGTTTTAACGGTATTGTTATTATAAGAGTTAACGAGCTGCTGCCTGCTGCTGCTGCATTGCCTCTGAGTTGGTGAAAGTTATTTCTAGATTATTAATCATGCCTCTCACCTGGATAGTAGAAGGTTGTGGCCATAAATCGCGAAGTTGGTCAACATTTAACTTAGACCCGCAGATGACACAAAAAGATGCTCATTTACAGCACCTTTTTTAATTAAACCTGCGTAAGGATTATGATTAGTTCTTCATTTACACGGGAAGATCCAAACATCCTATCAGCCGACATCTCATTGTGCAGTAAGTGATTGTTTTATTATTTTAGTAATTTTTGTTTAGCACTTAGCAATACTGCTGCATGATGCTTAGTAATTCACACAAAAGCTGGATCTGTTTAGCACACAGCTTCTAAAAGTTGTAGCTCCATCCATCCATCCATCCATTTTCCTCCGCTTATCCGAGGTCGGGTCATCAGCCTAAGCAGAGAAGGCAAGACTTCCCTCTCCCTAGCCACTTGTAGCTCATCCTCCTACTATATAGGCTATAAATATAAGGTTCTGGATCAACAGTTGTCCCAAAGGGATTGTTGTTGGCGCTCATGATTAGTAGTAGTAGTAGTTGTTAAGGGAAAAGCAAACGTGACGCATCTGTGAAATTATAATGCTTAAAATATGTAAATATTACATGTTATTATGAATGTGCCTGTTGGGACATTACATATATACTTACAGTGTGTATATAAAACGATGGAGGCCTTTGGATGTTTTTAGAGCACTTTATAGGCGGAATAGAGGGACTCCCAGTACCTCTATTGTTAGCCGACTTTTGCTAGCATTTATTTACGAGTTAGAGTACATAAAAAGAAGAAAAACATATGTCTTTGTCTCACATAAGGTTTGTAAATGATAGGCAAAATTACAAAAACAAGTACAATTCCCCATTAAGGTGTTTCCCAATTTTGTGTAAGTTTATTTTTATCATCACCATTCTTGAAGCAAACAAAGGTCACCACAAGCCTCTAAGCAGCTGATTTAGCGTCACAGCAGGTGCTGACAAACGGTCCTGATAAAGTATGTAAAGGCCAAGAGAAAAAGCAACACGATTTCTGAAGCAGGAGAGGTTTTTAAGGCTACATACGGGCCGACTAGCCATTCGTCTTTGTTTCCACATCCCACAGGCAGCTGCTGCCAAAGGTCAGCAAAATGTTACCAGAACAAGGCCCCATACAAGCTGGTGACCATGCCCATGAGTCAGGAGGGCACACACCCAGGCAACACGTACAAGTGTTAGTTCTCCTTAGCAGACACACACACACACACCACTAGGAGGTGAGCCTACGAAGCTCTCCATCGCCGAGTTAACTCAAGTTACACTTTCGCCTCCAGGTGAAGTCGGCGTTTGAAGCAACATCCGCCCCTCGCTGTCCTTTACTCACCTACACCCCCTAGCTGAAACACAACCTAGGGTAATATACACTGCTTTAGACCTTTTGTGCGGGGAAGTTTGCGCCCAGGGACAAACGGGTGGGTGTTTGCTTGGATGGGTGGGAGAAGGACACGCACAGGCCTCACGCGACAGAGCTGTAGTGCGTACAGACAGGCACGCACGGGATGCAAGCAAACAAAGCAAGAATATGCTTCAACATTCGCTTCAGTCTCACCAGGTCATTTACTCGAGCCTGAAATCTATTTGACAGCTGTTATTTTCATTTGCTCAACTTTGACCCACAATAATCAGGCAACATAAGAACGCAGCAAACAGATAAAATGCAGAAAAAGCTGCCTTCTTTCTTTCAGCAAAAGGATGGTGAATGAGAAAAACATGTTCTGTCTGTTTGGAGATGCTGATGGCTATAGCTAGCTTTTCCTTTGAAGCATTCCTCACATGTGCTTTTAAACAGGAGCAGTAAAATGACTAACTCCCTTCCAACATGTTTCACCTCCGTGGCTGGAAATTTAATCCATGACTGTGCTTTTTATGGCTGAGCTAGCTTACAGCCGAAACCTGAGGACCCTCAGGGTGCCTAGTCTGCAGACAAAATGTTTTGCATGATCCCGTTAGGTCGAGCATGTGTGTGCTCCTACTTTTTATGTGTGTTTATTTTCACTGCAATAGGGCTATGAATCCAAAGAACCATTACCATTAGCCTACATTCACACTGCAGGGTAGGATGTCCAGTTCGGAATTTTTTGGTCAAATCCGATCTTTTTATGTAATCGTTCACATTACAAAAAACGCGACGTCTAATGTGAAGGCAGTGTGACCCGCATGCAGACATGACATCATGACGTCACACGTGCTGCAGTGTTTACGGAAGTTTAGTTTAGTCTTTATTTGAAGGGACAACGTACAGAGACATTAAGCTCAAAGACAGATATGTTCTGCACCAGATTATAGCTAAATAGCTCATTTCCATCTGCAGTCCCTGGCTACCTAAATTAAAGAGATACAAAAACCATGCAATAAAATTATAACATTAAAATTATACTATGGCATGTAATCAATTTAAGTCATAAAATGCCCTTTCAATGACACATAACACAATATAACCACACCTCATTTACATAACACAGACAATACATGCTTTTGTTCACATGTCATTTGTAAAAACAACCATGATTTTAACACTCACACCTCACAGTTTACAACAAAATGTTCTCATGCATAAATATAATACATGTCAAACATAGTGCCCACCTCAGTGACCGTGTGAGAAGCTTTTATTGCTCCCAAGCCACTTTTTAACTTAAATTTTGAATGAAGAGTAATCTGTTAGACTTTTCAAGTTTGTTCAAGTAAACATGTGTAATTCTAGTCGATCTCAGTCGTGGCACATTTGTGGAAATTTTAAGGATTTTGTGCAATCGAAGGCAACGTTTTCTGAACCGGATTGTTGAGCGTAGAAAATTAAGAAGGAAGAGGACAATCCTTTTTGGCTTTCGCAGTTTGCGGCACATTTGCTTCGATGTCTGCCTCGAGGAGCGTGTGGGTGAACAGTCAGAGACAGGAGACGTGGAACATTGACGGGAGTTTCTAAAACATTATTTTTGTCTGTTTTCTGCACATTTCTCATCTATTTATTTTAAAACAGGCTATTTTGGCGACATATTATGGAACTTATCATTACACATACGAAAGAGGCCTGGGTTGATTTTAAAAATGTGGAATTGCTCTGTTCACATGGACAAAAAATTCCAAAACAGGAGACATATGGGAAGAAAATCAGAATTGACCTGCAGTGTGAACAAGGCTTAGAGATGTCACTAGAGGTTGCATAATCAGGATATGGGGTCAATGAGCTGCAGAGCCTAACCAATCTTTACCACAGCTGTGTCCAAGTGTTTGCATGGCTAAAGATTGTACTCGTGAAGGATTTCTACAAAAGGGGTGCACGCTTAGGGAGGCAGAATTTCATTTCCATACAGTGCTTGAAAGTGTGACGTGGCAACACATTGCATTGTGGGTCTTGCTGGAATCTTAATTGCCTATTTACATGGCTGGTTACAAGACTGTTTAATTTTTTCTTTCTTTAACAAGTTCAAAACATGGTGCAAACGTGCGGCATCGTTAATTGCCATAATCGTGGTCATGATCACTTTAGGGAAAAAAAGGATTTGATGAGACTTTTCTCATTTCCAGCGTGAAAGCAAAGCCGATTAAAGTCGGGTTATGAAGTTCATAAAGAGAGGGCGAATAGCCTGGATAGCAGCTGTGATACGATCAAACATGACTTGGAACGGCATCATCTGGTACATGTTGATGTGTTCACGGCACTTCCAGACTGGTAATTTTCAATCAAAGCACGTTTATTCAGTTTCACACGTAGCATTTAGTAGGCTGTTAGCGTTAGCCAAGCAGCTAGACAAACAACGTACAGTATTTTGGAAAAAAGCATGTGGTCTGTTTACTGTGTCTTGGGTAAGCACAAAAATGAATGAGTGTTGTTTCCGGAGAAGTAGCGCAGTGATCAAAAGTATTTAAGAGTAAAAATGGGATTATTGTTTAGGAACATCAGCTAATGAAATGAGCCTGGGTACCATCACTCCATCTCAAACACATTAGAGATCAAAGTCGTATATTATGCGCTAAAGGAGGACAATGAGCCGTAACAGACTTTGCATTCTGAAATTCGCAATGTGGTAGCTTACTGCGGACGTTATCTCCTTCTGTTGTTGACTATTTTTTTCATACGGTGTTGATCTGGAAATGGTTGCTTGGGCATTTTGTTGGTGTGGCACCGAACGGAGATGATGACATGCAGAGTTTTAAGCACTCTTAATTTTCTAGCGGGTGACTTTTCAAGTCACTTTTCAAGTCATGCTACAAATTAGCAGCGGTCCTACTTTTTGTAGCAACGCTTTTGCCGCGTACGTGTTTGACATCTTCCCGCTTGAAGCCAAACCACCGCCAGACGATGGACTCCCTGCTGTTTTTCTTGGAATTAATTATTCCTTCATTTGTTACCAGATTCGCACCTTCTTTCTCTCGTATTACCACTCGCACCACTCCGCTAGCACCACAGCTAACGTTACCATTTCGCTACCTCTCTGCTGGGCGAGAGCGTATGACGTTGCACGCGCGACAGTAAAGGTATACAAGGTGCGCTTGTTTTATCTCTCTGTGAGGAGAGACAAGAAAGACTGAGAAGAGCCTGTAGTGTAATGCCCGCAGCTAAAAGCAACTGCCTGAGAACGTATACTCGAATATCACAATAGTCATTTTCTATATCGCACAGAGACAAACCCGCGATATATCGAGTATATTCGATATATCGCCCAGCCCTACATGCTACACACGCACACCGAGCAGGACGGCACAAGAAGCTAACCGCTAAAGCTTCAATGTAAAGTAGGGGTGATCGAGCCAGATGTCGACACTATCGAGGCCTTGTATAGGATCAGTATATAAACGATATTTTAGTGATCTGATTGATATTTTTCTGTTCTTGTTCTAATTATTACAAAATAATTTTTGGGACGTTTTTGTTATTACAATCAGTATTACATACATTTCCAAGCTCTCAAACTGAAATTTCAACTGGAACGTCCCCCGAAATCGGATTTCCTACCCGGAAAATCTGAGAGTCCTCACCCGCCGAGTTGGCTTTAAAGATGGCTGCTCTGAACCATAGTATCCATTATTAGCACCTCGCTCTAGTTTTTGTCGCACCAAATCAGCAATATAGAATGTATTGCCGGATGTTTATATATGATAATGTTACCATAGTGTAAATTTAAAAAACTAATGTGTTTTATATGTTCTACATCGCAAGCAATAGCGCCACCCGCCGTCTTTGTGTTTCCTCCCCATCAATCCTGTTTGAAGGTTGCAGAGGGAGTGCACATTTTGACATACAGTTTGTTGCTCATGTTTGTTTATATTCAGATAAGGCAAGTGCAACAATAGCTTATGTAGATGTGGCCATTTTGATTCCCGACCTTGTAACTGAAACACTTCTAACTCGGCTGTGACATCATTTCCCAGCACCGACTTCCAACTTCTGAGGTTTAATGGAACGCCCAATGAGTCTTTGAACACATGACGGTTTTTAAGGGCAATACCCAAATGATTTAAATAGGAGCCAATAGTAGTTACTGTGCACTAGTCACTTTAAAAAAAAAAAACTAAGTAGCATTTAATACCACACATTTAATACATCATCTGATTTACAAAAATATTAGCAAATACTAAATTGAATACAATAAAAACGTATAAAAATGTGTTATTGTGTTTGCATTAGTTACTTGCTATAAAACATTTTTACTTCTATAATCTAGTGTCAAAGTAGGGATGGGTGATATAGCCTAAAATCTATATCACGATGTATATTGCAGCCTCCTGCTATAACAATATGTATCCAAATAAATTATTTGGTATATATAACAATGATAACCGTTTCAAATGGGTTAGAAAAAGGCTCCATATTACATCAATTCTGGTTGTTTTTTTTTGTTTTGTTTTCAAAACAAGTATTATTGTACTTGTTAATTTATTGGTCATATTTGTGTGCTTTCTGTTGTAACATTTTTCTTTCTACACTTTTGTTAAAATGTAATGACTACAGATTCTTCTGTTTGATACTTTACATTCATTTTAGGCGATATTACAAATTTGGGTATTGATCCAATACCAAGTAGTTACAGCGGCAAAATGGATCATACCAACGCTGACACTTGAAATGTTCAAGATTACGAAATGATTACATTTTTTATTACAATTATAATCAGACAAAAACACAGAATAGCGCTGTAACAATATCAATGACATTTTTTAATTATGACCTACTATTGGCTCTGATTTCAATCCTTTGATTTTTGTCCGTAAAGCCCATTTTTATCTAGGTGCTCATTTCCTAAATTTATAAACAATAACAAAAACAACAAAAGGTTTTTGATAGGATAAAATATCGATCTAACCACTGCAGTATCAAACTGATACTATACGACTTGGTATTGTTACTGTCGATATTTGTATTAATTTGCCCACCTGTGTTTACATTCAAAAGCTCTAGCTTGTGGTTAGCATGTGTAGTGTAGCATGTTTAGCTATTTTTTGCTCTCCTGGGGTGGTATTTGTAGAAACATTGTTTATTTGCCGCCATGGAGGAAAAGAATCCTTGCAGCTGCACTGTGGAGGGACATTAGCCACCAGCAAGAACTACAGATGGGTACCCGGTACCTGGGAATCATTACCGATACTCAACGGTACCTATTTCCCCTACTTTTGTGTGTGTTAATAAATATTAATTGTTTTTGATAATAAATATCACTTTATTGCAACATTTTAAAATGAGATAATTACGATAACTGCTGTCCAGTTGTTATATCTTGTTTTACTATTTCTGAGTCACATTTGCAGGTATGACATTAAGTTGCAATTGCAAGTCCAAGACGTTAGATGGCAGTAGCGTATAGTTTATGCCATGTTGTGTTTGTCATTTCAGTCTTTGCTGTCGGTTGCGCCCTACAGAGTATTTATACTGTAAGTATTGTACTTATTACACACCAGCCGTTTGATTGTAACATGCATATTAGTTGTAGTTTTGATTAATACATTTGAAGGTGTGGAATTTAATCAGTAGCATGTCAATAGCAAAGACAATGTATATTAGCAGCAAGCTAACACACTTTTGGAAAAGTGGAGCTTTACTTATAATATGTTGGGAGTGTTATTTGAGTCAATTTATTTGTTGGCATTGAAAACATCAATACCTACAGGTAGTTTGGCTGAGTTCGCACTCAGTGCTACTGGATTTATCGCACCGTTAGATTTGACCTGAATCGGTGCTTGGTAAGACAGATGGGATTCGGTTAGTGCCAAAAAAAAAAGTACCGGATTCGGATGGTACATTGAGTTTGAGTTTATTTCGAACATGCATGCATACAACATTATACATCACATTTTCCAGTTTCTCTTTTCAACATGTTCGAAAATGAGTAGGAAGAAGCAGAGCTTAATTAATCCTACCCCTTTTCTTTTACATAACAGTTGCTAAAACATTTGTTCACTTCCTGTTCTCAATTTATTCACAATATAATCCATAAGTAATCACAATAAAAATAAATAAATAAATAATACTCGGTGAAGTAAGTTACATTTCATATGGTGAGATGAGTAAGATTATTTTGAAAATGAACGGATGTATGGATGAAATAAATTCAGAATGCTTATCATGGTTCTTCTTTGTACTTTGTAAATACTTTATAAGTTTGAAGAGTTTATTGAAGTGGATTATATTAGTACATTGTTTGATTGCTTTGCTTAACCCATTACATAATTTAATTCCACATACAGATATACTGAAGGTCTTAAGTGTTGTACGTGCATACAAATGTTTTAAATCACATTTTTCTCTAAGATTATATTTCTCCTCTTTTTTTGAGAAGAATTGTTGTATATTCTTGGGTAGCAGATTATAGTTTGCTTTGTGTATAATTTTAGCTGTTTGCAAATTCACTATGTTGTGGAATTTCAGTATTTTTGATTCAATAAATAAAGGGTTTGTATGTTCTCTATATCCAACATTATGTATTATTCTAACTGATATTTTTTGTAACACAGTTAATGAATGAAGTGTACTTTTGTAGTTATTTCCCCATATTTCTACACAATAACTCAGATATGGTAACACTAGCAAGCAGTAGAGAATATGAAGTGATTTATGGTCTAGAACAGGGGTCGGCAACCTTCAGCATACAAAGAGCCATTTGAGCCCATTTCCCCCCAAAATAAACCCAACTAGAGCCGCAAACTCTGTTCGATTCCTAAAAAGACGATAACACCACTTATAGTTTCGTTACACTTATGCTATAGAATTTATGAAATCAAACACTTGACAACGATTCACATTTCATTTCTGGGTACAAGCAAATCACCAAATTATTTTGAACATTGGAAAAAAATACACTGGTCCTTCCCTTATTAATGAATTTGAAAAAAATCAAGTCGCGCCAATATTCTGAAGGCATACAACTGCGGCATATTTCGTTTGACTAAAAAGGTAAAAGAACAACCTCGTCGTCAATGAAAGCAAATTAATCTGTCCATGAAGCATTAAATGTTCTATTTTCAAAAACAATACAATTGCTTGGCAGCAAGAGATGACGCGCAGGGGCTGTGACATACGCAAATCCCTTAGGGGTGATGGACGGCTGGGCAGCGCCAGAGGAGCTGCAGCCCGCCAACGTAGCCCCCACTCCCTCCCCTCTGTTGCAAGTCTCGAGATGTATGTTGTAATATGTATATGTGCTTTGCTATGGAGGTTCTTTCCCACTCCAGATTGGGCCCTCTTAGGAGCCCAGTCTAGAGATTGTATTTTTTTTACTCATCCTCCCCCAGCGTTTACCTTTTTCCCATCAGCGTTCCTGTTCTGTCACCCTGTACACTGTTTGTCTAATCTTGAACGGGTTTGTGCTGAAAACAAAGTTTCATTGTACTTGTGCAATGACAATAAAGAAAGACCTACCTACCTACCTATCAATCAATCAATCAATCAATGTTTATTTATATAGCCCTAAATCACAAGTGTCTCAAAGGGCTGTACAAGCCACGACGACATCCTCGGTACAGAGCCCACATACGGGCAAGGAAAACTCACCCCAGTGGGACGTCAATGTGAATGACTATGAGAAACCTTGGAGAGGACCGCATATGTGGGTAACCCCCCCCTCTTCCTTTGATCGACAAATATCAAAATGTTTTATTATCATATGATAAGATACCAGAACTCTCCAAAATAACAACTGTTAGATTAAAAATAACTGAATAAATGTAATTAATTAAGTAACCATTATTTGTTGCCATTTTGTTTCAAAGCCAAAGGGAGCCACGGCGGTGGCATGAAAGAGCTGCATGTGGCTCCAGAGCCGCGGGTTGCAGACCCCTGGTCTAGAACATGTTTTGCTTTATTCATTATTGACGTGTTTCTTGCTACTTGCGTTGAGGAAGTTGTCTTTTGCTCGTCGCTGTTAAATTTGCCTACCACCGCTACAATGTGTCATCAAGATGCATTTTCATGATATAACGATGATATTGGAGGCGACCACAGCTACAATGTGTCATCAATATGTACTTTAATGATAAAACAATGATTTTGGGAGGCTAAAAAAAGTGGTTTTCTTCATTTTTGTTCCAGACCAGTGTACTGCACTACAAGCAAAGTGTGAAAACAGACTAATACAAGTCCAAGTGGGCTGTTAGTGGAACATTTTGTGTTTGTTTTGCTGAAACCACAGTATGAGCTGTACACAGACAAACCACCTACCTTTGCCAGTAAAAATGACACATAAGTTTGCTTGGTGAAAAGGCTGCGAGCCGGCCAGACGTTGGCATGGCATGCAAATGACCTTTAACCCCACCCCAACATTCATGAAGAGGGTAATTTAAAAGCCATGCTCAAACCTTACTTACCCCTGTGAGACTTGCAAACAATGCTTTGAATGAATGCTAACTATTGTGGACAACCAATCCCTGTCGTCGACGTCATCAAACAAAGAAAATTAAACCGACGTCAACGAGTTAAACGCACCTTAAAGATACGTCCCATATGAACTATAAGTGTGTTTTGCTCATTTGAAGTCATAAAATTAGATTTTGTATTCGACCACTAGCGGCCATTAGCAGGAGCTGATGGCCTCCTCTCGCTTAACCGGGGTGGAGACGACTATGCCCATAAGGCGACCACCTTGGCTACAAAACATCAATTTTATACAATTAAATGCTCTCGACTTAACAAAAACACACATTTGTTTTATTTGTACAAAACACTGCCTTTTCCCAGTTGGCCCAAACACCGCACACACCCCTTCTCCCCCCAAGAAAGGGGTCGTTCGATGGCCGCAATGAGAGCTCACACAGTCCATTCAAACATCAGTTTATTGAAAAAAAACTGGACATTTTTATTTATTTATTAATTTTTATTGCTTCCTTTTAGAAACAGAACCGCTATGTGAGGAAAAAACGTCAAAATATATGCTCCTCTCGTTTTTTGACACTGTCAGCGGCGTAACGATGGATGAATTGTGTGTCTTTCGTTAAAAAAATGACATTCTCGGATTTCAGGAGTTCAAAAATAGGGATTAAACACATATTAGTAGGGAAGAAAAAAGTACTTACGGTGAAATGGGAATGACAAAGAGGGTCCTCTTCTCCTGCTGTGTCCTCCGGTGGGGGGATATCACACAGTGGCGAGGCAGATGGGTCACACCTCAACGCTTTTATGCGCCGAACTGTGGTTTTTGTGCGATAGCTCCTTAAAAGTGTCCGTTGTCTTCATCATGGTTTCACGCTCAGCCTCTTCTACATGTACATGTACTCCACACCGACACCCATTCTTGCCGTGGAGAAGACACGCTGTGCGTCTCCGTCGTTTCCTGTCCAGCCCAGAACCCACGCTGCCTTCACGGCCTTCAGGATAATCGGACATCAGAGGACGAATGGGCGATACGGCAAGTCAGTTCTGTACAAGAGCAGTTCTACCTACGCTATATTGCCAAAAGTATTTGGCCACC